>NC_142594.1:45123069-45423965 GCF_965207765.1 Zootoca vivipara | reverse complement strand
ACTTTATTATAATTTTGGTTGCTCTATGAATACCGGTAAACACTTACCGGTATCTCTTATCCTTCTTGGTATGTGTTGGGTTTCTTAGGGTTTACTTGTAAGTAATTACTCAGTGTGTCATTATTATATTGGAAGCTAATTGCCTACTGCCATGGTGGCTTGTTACAAAATATGCAGCATCCCTCCAATTAATGGCTATTTTAATTATTATTATTTTTTAAAAAATCACCCATCAACAAGTGGTTTAAACTTACCACAAATTAAACATGAACACTATAGAACAGACATGACACTTGATTGGAAATAATCATAGTTGTTTGTACCACAAATGTAATTTGTACCGTAGCATAATGCTCCATAAACTCTTATCCATTGTTCATGTTAATTTGGTGCCTTCACATTTCTATAATTTTATGAACGCTTGGAACGGCTGCTAGTTTCATTCTTTAATCATTAGAATAGCTGCATATTATTATTTAGTGATACAGGTTCCATGCTTAAATAAGCTAAGCAAGTGTAAGTCACTGCATGGATGGGAGACTGCAAGGAAACTTTGTGTACACCACCTTGAGTTCTTTGGAAGTCAGTGGGATAGAAATGAAATAAGTAAAATAAACGTTGGAATTCTGCAAACTGTTTATCAGTGTAAAAGTACATGAGAAGGAAGCCAGAACTCTGAGAGTAAACTCTTCCACCCAAAAGAGCCATAGAGCTCATGGAAGCTGGGAAGGTGACATATATGCTGATGCCCATGGTATAATGGCACTTGTACTTAATGTATTTCTGTAAGGTTCTGGATAAATATACTTTTCAAGGGGTGTCGGCTTTCTATTCTATAGATCACATAGAATTGTATTGTAAAACTTATGTGATATATCTATATCTACATCTATATCTGTATATCATCTATCTCGCTGGGGAAAGTCTGTGTCATGACATTCTGCTCCCTAAAATCCAGAAAATGTATTAAAACTGTCACTGAATAAATACCCCACCAAACAAAAATCCTTAATATGCACTCATCTCACGTGTCTCTTATTCCTCCTTCGTTTATCCATGCAAGTATCACCTCCCAGCTCAGCCTTGCTCTTGCCTACTTAGGATGTGCATAATTTCACATGAAATTAAGAACAAATTCCTCTGAGATTGTAAAAATCCATTTTCTTTTCAAAGCACTGCCTTTACAATGTGCAATAATACCACTATCTATCTATCTATCTATCTATCTATCTATCTATCTATCTATCTATCTATCTATCTACCGGTATCTATGGTGCTACACAAGTGATTGGACAAATAGTCCTGGGAAATTGTTCAGCTGAGGGATACCACCCCTAAGCGACAATATGGGGCTAAATGAACAGTTGCTTGATGGTGGTACTAAGTAGGGAACTATATTGAGGTCAGTTCATTCCCTGTTTTCCAGGACATGGTTAATATTTATTTATTACATTTATACATCACTTTTATTCCATCATGGAACTCATAGGGCTCCCATGGCCAGACCAAGACCTGCAGAGCTTCTATTGCTTTGATGCCTCATCTGCTTTCAGACCATTCCTTGGAACTAAGGATGAGCAAGGCATATTAATCCTCTAACTTCCTACCACAGTGTTCCAGTGACAGATATATTGGTGGTGGGGATCTTGAGTTTCATGTTGGCTGCCATCTTGATGAGAGGGGCTGGATTGCAACAGGTTCCAACCTTTCCCATAGGTTTGAGAACTTTGGTTTGTTTTGCGTCTCCAAGCCTTTATGTGGATGTGTGTGTTCCCTGTCTGTTGAAAAATCTTTGCTTGCTGTACTACACCTTTGCTTCCTTCCGTTCAACAGAGGAGAAGGGAAAGAGATGGGGAGTTGTGTGTATTCTCACTTATTTATTAGATTTATATATAGCGCCTTTCATCTGAAGATCTCAGAGTGGTTCACTAGATAAAAACACAGGATAAAAGCACAAAATAAATAGTTAAAAACAGAACATTTGTGGGAATGTTCAGGGATGTGGATGAGGAGATATTGTTTAATATATCCTATCCCTGCTTGCGCTAGCAAGCACCAAACTTTAGCAGAGTAAAACCATTCCCCTTTTGCAAAATACACAGCAGAAAAGCGTTTGTGCAGGCTTGATTTAAGCCTGTAAAATAAAGTGTATCTTACTGGTATTTTCCCCTTTTTCCCTCTTAAAAGAAAAGACACGACACAATGCTCTTAAAAGTATAAAAGATGTTTACTTACAAGCATCTCGAGGTACAGCACACTCAAGAGGTAGACTGGCTTAGGTAAAAAGTGATATATACATGTGAAGTTCACTTATAGGAAGTGAGACTCCATCTCATCTCTCTCTGGGCTGGAAGCCTAGATGGAGACTCGCTAAGATGTTGCTTCTTAGATGTGTGTAGTCCAAGAGGTCTGGTCCAAGAGGAGGAAATGGCTTCTCGCTAGTGAATTTATCTGCCATTTCCCCAACTCATTTGCATGTGGAGGAACAGGAAACCAAGCTAGTCATGTGTTCCCCCACAGTCCTCCAAGTGGACTCTCTAGGGATTGTTGTGACTTGACTGCACCTAACCCTTTGCATCCCACAACATTGACCATCAGTTAAGGCAAAAAAACCCCCATAATTAGGGTTTGCTACAGTTAAGCACCACGTGTTCGATGACAATGAATGCAACAGCATGCCCAAATATATGTATAAAGTTGTCCAGTAGGCCCCAAGCATCTTAGAACCAGAATGAGACAGAAGCAACTGCGAGGCCAACACCGTGTCCTCTCTTACAGTGCAGAAGGTTTTGTTTCCTCCTTGTTTCCATCAGCCACTTTGGCCTTTACACTTGCCTTTCAGCAGAGAGATGCTTAATTGATATAACGGACAGCTTTAAAAATTGGCATGTTTTGCAGTGACCACTGAATAGGTCCAGGTGGTAGCTGCGGTGGCCTCTGTTGAGTCGAGTTTAATTTTCAGTTCAGTATGTAATTGAAACAGATTTCAAAATGGTTCCAGTCACAGTGGTTTACATGTGTAAGCACTCGGGAGATAAGGGAGGGTGGTACCGTAGGTGGAGCTAAGCTGAAAGTAAGCAATCGCTTGACCAGTCCTAGAAAAACACAATTTGAGATTGCAAGGAAGAAGGACTGACAAATGTAAGCATATATTTCTGCCATGTAAACAGCATTGGTGTAGCCTTGAAAATCATTTAGGGAGTAAATCATCCAGTGTCCTGCTTCATTCACCTGTCCTGCTTTGACTGGTGAAGTACTGGTTCTTTGAGATGGGAAGAGAGAATGTGCCTTGGTAGATGTTGGCCATGCTGTTTTCATGCTTGGGAAGAGGTGGGCAGGCAGAAGGGTCTGGGAGAAGGGGAGAAGGGGTAGGAAAAGCAAAGACCTGGAAAAACAGGATGCAGGCATTTGAGAAGGTAGTATCTGATGAGGGTGGAGACATAGGAAATGAGAGCTGAGACTTGAAAGCTGACAAAAGGCAGCTGTCTAAAGGAAGAGTAGATGCATAAAAGAAGTGTGATAGGGGAAGGAAAACTGAGAAAGACAAAGAACAGAAAGGAGAGGTGCACACTGGTCATGTGAGGTGAGATTAGAACATAAAATTTGAAATAATAACCAAATCTTATGGATCCAGGCACAAGGAAACATTTGGATTACAAAAAGGTAGCCACAAGAGTGCTGGATATATTCGATTGTAGAGCAGCAGAACTGCCGAGTCTATTGGGAGTAATGAATACCTCTAAATAAGTACATAAGGACCTAGTTGCTGGATCAGATCAAAGGTCCACCTGGTCTAGCATTGCATCCTGCAGTGGCTAGCCAGATGCTTTCAAGGAGACCACAAGCAGTATGTGGAGGCAACAGCCTTCCCTTCCTGATTACCCACAGCAGGAACTGATAGCTACACACACACAAAAGCGCCAAACCCTGTGGTTGTATTTTGCTGTTGTGGCTGATTGGCCGCAAATTTGTCTAAGCGCCCTGTGATCATGCCATCCAAGCCAGTGATCAGCATTGCATCTTGTGGCACTGGTTTCTAAACTGTCATTGTACATTCTGTGAAGTTGTGCATTTCGACCTTTATCTGCTGCCAATCAATTTTTGTGGAGCTGTAGTATTATAGCTCAGAACACAGAGTAGTAGGGCTTTAATCTGTAGACTAATCTGAATCAACTAAAGCTTTAGTTGATTAATTGGTTGGAGGGAAATTTTAATCCGTATTGTATGTTACTGTGAAATAAAATGAAAAAGAAAATACTTAAGATGTTTTTTCCTTCTAGCAATAACTACCTTTGTTTATTAAGTTACACTATACTTTTCTGATTATCTAAAAAAAAAAACAAAACCCCAAACTACCGTAGTAGAAGTTTCATGCAGCAGAAATGAATATAAACAAAATGGATTAATTGGTTAAAAGGCAGATAATTAATCAGCTAAACATTCTTTAATTTGTTGACAGCCATACCAAATCTCACTGTTGTGAAAGAGACATGAAGTTGCTTAGGAACCCTGAGCAACACTGAATTGGTAGTTGAACCACAGAGTCTACGGCTTGCTGATCAGAAGGTCGGCGGTTCGAATCCCAGCAACGGCGTAAGCTCCCATTGCTCGGTCCCAGCTCCTGCCCACCTAGCAGTTCGAAAGCACATCAAAGTGCAAGTAGATAAATAGGGACCGCTCCGGCGGGAAAGTAAACAGCGTTTCCATGCACTGCTCTGGTTCGCCAGAAGTAGCTTTGTCATGCTGGCCACATGACCCAGAAGCTGTCTGCGGACAAACGCCGGCTCCCTCGGCCTATAGAGTGAGATGAGCGCCGCAACCCCAGAGTCGGACACGACTGGACCTGATGGTCAGGGGCCCCTTTACCTTTTAACCTGCCTTGAAACCTTGTGAAAGAATAACCTAACAAATGCACCTATTATACGTTTTTATTATACTGTACTGCACTTGTGGTAATGAAGCATGATTGGCTGAATTGATTCAGTGACATCGAATAAATAGTTTGCAGTCCAGCTTCTGCGAGAGAAGGGAAAGTTGTCCGTATGGCTGGCATTCAAATGTCACACAAGGAGGAATGGGCAAAGGCTCCAGGAATATAATGATCAGGGAGACGTAGAACAAGGACGCTGAAGGCAGAATAGGTAGTGAACTGAGAAAGAGGACCCTATGGCTACAGCTGGGGGAATTGGATTTGAGAAGAAGAGAAGTGCCAGAAAGGGCTAATCAGAGAGTTGGTTCTGAAGAAACTCGCAGTGCTCTTTGCTAAGGGAAGAGAAATCCTAGAAGAGCTGGCCAAGAGACAGTGGCTAAAGGAAGTTGAGCAAAGTAGGGAATGACCTGTAAAACAGGAACCAGAGGAAACAATGCGTTGTAGAGATAGGGAGTTGAAGAGGGGGCAAGCCAAAGGGAAAGTACCACTGCCGCTGGGAACTATTTAGAGCCCATAAACAGTTCCTTTTGGGTGGTAGTGGAATCTCTCTCTCTCTCTCTCGTTGTTTAGTCGTTTTGTCGTGTCTGACTCTTTGTGACCCCATGGACCAGAGCACGCCAGGCACTCCTGTCTTCCACTGCCTCCCGCAGTTTGGTCAAACTCATGTTCGTAGCTTCGAGAACACTGTCCAACCATCTCGTCCTCTGTCGTCCCCTTCTCCTTGTGCCCTCAATCTTTCCCAGCATCAGGGTCTTTTCCAGGGAGTCTTCTCTTCTCATGAGGTGGCCAAAGTATTGGAGCCGAGGGTTTTTTGTTTTAACCCTTCTGCCATTGCTTTTGCAAGTGGAACAGCTGTTGATGTAACAGTGGCTAATTAAGCCCCTGCTGCCGCCGGCTAGGGGTTCAAGTTGTCCCATTAGTCTGCAATCAAGGACGATTTTTCAATAAGTGTTACCACCAGGTTGTTGAGTTCTCTGAATGCCCTGAAATGGGTGGGGAACTTTTGACCCTCCAGATAGAATCATAGAATCATAGAGTTGGAAGAGACCATAAGGGCCATCCAGTCCAACCCCCTGCCAAGCAGGAAACAGATGCGGCAGAAGTGCAGCTCACATCAGCCCCTGAAAACATGGCCAACAGCCAGGAATGCTGGGAGTTGTAGTTCAGTAACATCTGGAAGGTCAAAGGTTTCCCCACCCTTACCCTAAAACAGGCTTCTTCAAACTTGGCCCTCCAGATGTTTTTGGCCTACAACTCCCATGATCCCTAGCTAGCAGGACCAGTGTTCAGGGATGATGGAAATTGTAGTCTCAAAACATCTGGAGGGCCGAGTTTGAGGAAACCTGCCCTAAAACAAGCATGAAACATGGTGAAAAACTGCTTCTGTGTTTTCCTTGCATGAAAATGTTTTTTAAGAGTACTCTTGTTTTTTGTACTGTGGGTGCAAAGCAGACTATTTCTGACCAAACACTTTATGAAACACGGTTCTTTATTATAGAGTGAGAAGCATATAAAACATCAAAATGTACTATTGATAGTACATACTTGATGTGTACGTATTTTCCCCCAACTGTGATCTCGTGACTTGTGTTTGCTCATATACGTTGTTGCTCTGAAGGAGGCCCTAGATTTTTCTTGTTTTAAGAAGCATCAAAGTGTTCCATGTGCAACTTAGTTTGGAATAAAATTTTTGGAAGGTTGGGGCCATGTCTTAGTTCCCATAGTTGCATATTTTGCTTGGCTTGACACAGCACTGAACACCCGAGTTCTGCCTGAGAAGATAAGTCAACTACAATTATCCACCCCGAACCTCTAGGCAATTCTTTTGAGGCCCCAAACTGTTCTGAGTATTTTATGGGTTAAAAACCATGACCTTGAACGCAAATGGCTATTCTTCAAGAAGCTTTAGGAGAGAACAGGTTCAACAATGATATTTAAGCATTCCTCTGGGAAATTACCTTTGTTCCCGGTCACAGCAGATAGCTGTTATCCTGCGCCTGGGAGAATGGGGCTCAGGCACACAGGACAAAACCACCATAACCCATATTGGGTTTCACATGTTCCCAGACTCTGTATTTTGCTGTTCTACTTTAAGGGAAGCAAATCGGGGAACTTAGGAGTTACTATACAGGTATTTTCCTTGTTTTTATTTTTTATTTTTGGTTGTATATAATTTGGGATTAGGGCAGGAATTGTAAGGAGTGTGAATCGATAATACCTGTGCCAGTTACTTTATTAGCTCAGAGAAAAGAAATGAGCGAGAAGGCAATTGCGACTCCTATAATAATCAAGTGAAAAATATTGAAGCTTGTACCTAAGGTTAAAGGAAGTACAAACCTTAAAAATGTCCCCTATTCGCAAACTGCCTTAAATCTTATCTCCTCTATCTCTTTGGGGTTTTGCTAGGCTCCTCAAACAAGTTTGCGCAGCCACAAGTTAAACCTTGCTCCAGCAGCAAGAAAGATATGCTTTGCTGCTAGACTATGCAAAGTCCAGTGGCAAAGTTGTTACCTTTTTGTGATGGTAACAATGCTTCTTGGAATCAACTTTTTATTTGAAAACGGGAGGGAAGGAACATCCTCTGTGTCCTCTTGTTGCATTTCTTCGCTGGCAAATCAGGTACCTTGGGAAAAAGGAGATTTGGTGGTACTTGTTAGATTTGAGCAAGGTTTGGGGTTTTTCCTCTTCTTTTGAAGTTGATTTTTATGAATGTAAGACGGGTTGCTCTTTGGGGTGTTCTACCAGCTGCTTAGAAGCAAATAACAATTGGTGGATCTTGAAACAGGAGATACCCTTTAGTAGTCAACAGTTTGGGCTGTTTCCCACGGTAGGAAAATCTAAGACAGGGGTAAGCAACCTAATGCCCAGGGGCCAGATCGCCTTCTCAATCCAGCCTGCAGACAGTCTGGGAATCAGTGTGTTTTTACATGAGTAGAATGTGTCCTTTTATTTAAAATGCATCTCTGGGTTATTTGTGGGGCATAGGAATTTGTTCATATTTCCCCCCAAAATATAGTCTGGCCCACCACATGGCCTGAGGGACAGTGGACCGGCCCACAGCTGAAAAAGGTTGCTGACCCCTGATCTAATAATTCAAAACCCACAGGATCTTCACGTGTTACATTTATAATTAGTTGGATGAGACGTAAGCAGGCAACTTAAGGGGGGGGAGAAAGAAATGTTAACAGATGATGGGCTCACCCCTTTATCCTCCCAGATGTTACATTAGATGATTACCAAAGAACTGCATTAACTGATGAGTGATACCACAAAGAATTCTTCATTAATGCCCCGTTTTGCCCTAGCAAATGGAGAAGTTTCTCATTGTTAGTATCTTTTTTGTGTGCTAGCTTTTTGAGATGTTTTGATGTACATACAGTATACTTTATCTTGATTCAGGCTTAGGTTTCCTAGGATAAGCAAATTTAGGCCAGGATATGGGTGAATGCTAGTTATCTTCCTCATTTTTCATTAAATAACCTTTGTAACTCCTGGATTTATGTGAGCGTACTGCAAGGAATGATGGGTTTAAAAGAGCATTCTGCAAATGTAAGGAAGCTGCCCTCCATGATAGCTATCGGAAACCTTTCAGGTTCAGAGGCAGCCTACCTGTGAATACCTGTGAATACTAGCTGTTGGGGAACAGCAACAGAGGAAGATGATTACTTTTATGCCTTGCATGTGAACTTCCACGCTAGGTCTATGATGTCTTGTCGTTATGTTTTGATTTATTCCCCACCTTTCATCCAAAGGTCCCAAGGTGGGTCACAACCATTTAAAACAGAAAATTAAAAGCAGTTTAAAGCATATTATACTCACAAGAATGAGTTGTACTGTGCCAGTGTAGATTGTATGATACATGACCTGAGTGTGGACTTAAAAAGATCACACTTGAGAAGTGCTTGCTGGTTTCCAGATGAGAAACGTAATTGAGAACGTAATACCCACAAATCACCAGATCATTTTGTACTGTTAAATTCAGAGAGATGGAATTATGTTAATGAGAATGTATATCTGCCGGGTTAAAATGCTGTGTAGAATGACCAGGTAGTCGTTCTACATATGTCATAGAATCATAGAATTTTAGAGCTGGAAGGGACCCGGAGGGTCATCTAGCTCAACCCCCTGCAATGCAGATCCCCCCCCCAATGTGGGGCTTGAACCTACAACCTAAAGAAACAAAACTTAAAATGCTACTTGAAGTGAGAGTCTCTTAACAGAACATTGCTTCCTACAATTATTTCAGGGGAGTTCAGACAAATGGTTAGAGTCTCATTGTGAGAATTTTGTGAGCTGAGCGTTCGTTTGGACCCTGGGTGAGAACCTGGAGGCTGAGAGTGTGTCAGAAGGAAAAAGAATTGATGTTGATTTTATATATATTAGTAGCTTTGGATTAATGTAACATTTCTATACGAAACTGTTTATTATTGTAATATTTTGTTGTCGCTTCAGTTTTTTGTACACCACTTGTTGAGAGATATTTTTTCAACGTATTAAGCCGTATAGGAATTAAATAATAACAGAATAATATTGTAGGAGAACTGTGTTGTAATGGTATAATATAGCATTTGAGTCATACAGTAATCTTCTATATGAAGCTGCCTTTTTCTAAAATATTGGCTCATCTAGTCAAAACATGTCTACACTGTCTGACACCTGCTCTCCAGGGTCTCAGGCAAATTTGTCCTGGCCCTGTTGTTATCGGAGGGCAGATCCACACCATTTAAAACACATTCAACACACATTTGAAGCTCATTACTTCCCCCAAAGAATCCTGGGAACTGGGGCTTGCCCCTTACAAATATGCACTTTTTCAGTACCCACAACGAAGTACAGTTCCCCCTTTGTGGCATATCAAGGGCTTTAAATGTGTGTTAGATGCAGTTTTGAATATATGGTGCGGATCTGCCCTAAAAATCTTTCACTGCAGATGCTGGGGACTGAACCATGGCCCTTATGTATACACGGTACATTGACTTGTACTTTGCACCCCCCCCTCCCAAAGCAAGGGCAACCACCTTAGTATTTACCGTATTACAGATGCCACATTCTTTGTCCAGGAAACGGAGTGGATGAATTTAAATCCAGGCGAGTTAAAACCATTATTTAAATTGCCAAGAAAAAAAAAGATCTAAGGTTGCAATCCCTTTACACACCTACCGTGTTCCTCTGAAAATAAGATACCGTCTTATATTTATTTTCCCTCAAAACAAACAAACAAACAAACAAACAAACCACAGTGGTTTATTTTCAGGGGATGTCTTATTTTTTTAAATTACATGTCCAGCCTAGCCTCTTCCTTGGCAGCCTCCAGAACTGCGCCTATCACTATGTCTTATTTTCGGGGTATGGCTTCTATTGCGCAAATGCTTAGAAATCCTGCTGCGGTTTATTTTATGGGTACTGTATGTCTTATTTTCGGAGAAACTGGGTACCTTGCAGTAAAAGTCCCTCCGAACTCATTGGGACTCACTTCTGACCTGGTGTGCATTTGACTGTACTGTAAGCCATTGATTTAAATCGGTTTTGGCATTGCATACTTCATACATTTCCTGAACAAGGATGCGTACTAATTAGTTGTAACAATATGTCATACTACGTTATAATCATTAAAAGATATTGGTTTGCAACTGAGTAGAGCCTTTTATACAATCTAAGAGCAGAATCCAGTCTTGGAGCAGATATAAAATAGACCCAGATTGTAAGTTTCATCCCATGCAGTAGGAGAGTTGGACACATGGAGTACGACTCGTCTTCAGTTTATGGGATTGGCCTGGGGGGGGGGATTAGGATCCAAGCCTTAGCCTAGGTGCCACCAACTTTATGCACCAACTCTCACTGGCATTTCACGGCATAGTTGCATCACATGACAGCATGGGTGCAGAGAACAGCCTTTGCTGCCATTTTGTTGCTGTGGGTTTGTTTTTAACCCCCCCAATCTTTTTTGCTATCTTGTTGTGCTTGATTTCCCCCTCCCTCTGCAGCTTTTAATCAGTAGACGCTGCTCCGTTGCTAAAATCTCTCCACCACTTAAATATAGTGAGAGGCAATCAGTACCCAATTACATATCTTTGCATTAACTAATGAAATGCCTTTTTAGATATGCCACCATAGTTTAATAATAAATTTAATATCTGGATCTGATGTTTTTAAGTAATAATCTGAATATGTTGCTGAGGCTTATACTCATTCTGTACTGCTTAATTTGTATTGATGAAAACTTGTTAAAATTAAAAACGTTATGAGGTGATTTGTTTTTCCCTCATGGCGGTGAAAAAAACTAAACAAAGCAGCTTTTCTCCAAGATTTTACCAATAAAAATTATTCCTAGGAATTACTGTGCCAATCTTGTGCTGAATTAATGAAATTCTATGATAGGGCTGCTCATTTACTGCTTCTTAAAGCAACTCCCAAATTACAGGGGGGGAATGTCATTATTATTTTTTTACTGATGCGTTTGTCTCCCGCCTTCCTCGTGTATTTAAACGATGGCTCCAGCTCATATATTTTTGGACTGTAGTGCTGGTGCTATTAAAGATAAATCACTAAAATGGCACCATTTTGCTGTTCTGGTAGATAATGAATTGGTGACAGATATTTCTGAATTCCGCTTTGAACGTTCACTCATATTCTCATTTAATTATGTGAAGCATTGTAACTAATCACTGCACTTTCAAAGATCTCACTAGAACAGGGATGTCAACCACCGTGATCTGGCTGGCTTCCAGGCTGGGTAATTATGTTCTGCCATTCTGAGTTCCTCCCGCAGTTTCGACAATTATTTATTTACACAGGATGCATATGAATGCTGGCTGTTTGCAGCGCGGCACCGCTTGCTGATGCACAAAAGCGGCAAAAATCCCAGCTCCCTAGTAATTTTAAATTTTGTCTGTAAAAAGAGGCAAGGACGCCTAGTGGAAAGAAGAGGAAGATTGCAAGCGGGAAGCACGTATGGGGATCCTTTACCTGCATATAAAATGGAGGAAGAATGCATTAGAAGGAAGGAGAGCACATTCTTAATCATTAAAGATGCATGAATTGGAACAGGACAAAATGATAAGGGAAAACAGAAAGGGCCTTGTTATGGAGAGAATGATAGAAGCATATACTTTTATAAACTTGGTGACTTTGTTCACATAACGTCCAGAGCTGGCACCATCCGACCTTGCATCAGGGAAGAGAGAGATTCCACCCTTAGAAGCCCAAGTGTGACCTAACATGCATTGTGACCTAACACTTACGTCTTCAGCCTGTGTGGGGGATAGTATCCTGGCAAGCTGTGTGAACTGGGCCAAATAATTGAAAAATGATTCCTGCCCTGCCTGCAGCCTGAAATTTTATCATCTGTTCTGCCGGTTCTTCAGGACAGTCCCACTGCATTACTGCATTCCTTTTCATCATGTAGATCAAGCCATATTGGAAATCCGGCCATGAACCTTCATAGGGTACAACCCACTGCATCAATCACATGCCATGCATCTTATTTGATATTCATAGCTGTGGTGGTCATATCTGTACACTGCCATGGATTCTGATATGCTATGGGGTGGTGCAAAACATTTTTTTTTTAAATACATGGAAATACCAGACAGAAACTAGCATGAAATTAGATGGCATGGCTCAGATTTTGTGATGTTGACAAGGGAGATTCCACACTTGTATATAACAATTACCTTTTATTCTTCAAGAAAATGATAGAGGGTGCTTTTTACAAACAAAATATATACAGTAAATATCTGGAAGGAAGCAATGTTTCTCACCCCTTGCCTACCCTTCCCATTAACCCGATGCAGTGCAGTCCTGCACATGTCTCCTCAAAAGCAAGCCTCACTCACTTCAGCAGGGTCTACTCGCAAGAGTACCGGTAAGTGTGCTTAGAATTGAATCCTTGGTTTACACTTGGTCCGTCTAACCCATAATTGTGTAAGCAGGCTAGCATTGGTTCTCCAGGTCCTCAAGCCAGAGCTCTTTCCCAGTCTTCCTTCCTGCGACAACAGGATTTGGACCTTAGGACTTCTGTTTGCAAAGCATGCCCTCTGCCCTCCTGAGCCCTAGCTGTGGGCCCGGAAGGTTTCGTCATAAGATCCTGCCACTTGGCAGTTAGCTAGCTAGAAAGCCGTCAAAAGCTGGTGATGCTGAATGAAAGCAAAAGAAATCCACAAATGTAAAGCTTCGCCAAGTTTGAAAATGCAATGACTATTTGCAAAGCAAATCCCAATTGTATTTAGTTAAATTCGACTTAAAAAGCTGTTTCTTTGGACGTGAGCTGTGCAGTTTGTCTGCGTGCCTTGGCTTTTTGCCTAGGTTACACGTTTCCTTAATGATAGGGGTTTGATCCAGAGCAGTAGAGCATGAGCAAGGATACACGATTTGCACGTGCATCAACAAGATGAAAGGCCTAATTAAATGGGTGTTGCATGCATGTGAATGGGATTTAAGCAGTCCCAGATCTGTACATGGCAATCAGCTGCTGGCAAAGAACACCCCCTTTCTCTTGGTGCATTGCATGGTCCACTTTGGAACTTTTTGTATCGAGATCCTTATTTGAATAATAGTAGGAACAACATGCTGTGCCTGTTCCCATATCCACAGATGAAAAAACACAAATGATAAGTGGAGTTTGAGAAACTAATATGTGTTTTTGTTTTGAACTACTGTACTAGTAATTTGTAGCTGCAAGTGATTTTTGTTTATGTGTTTTTAATACCATTATCGTTTTATTTTGGGGGCTGCTTATATGTTCATATCTTAAAGAAGGATGTGTAACTAAGGCTTCAACCTTATGCTCACATAGCAGGGAACAAGTTCCATTGAAAGTGTGACTTAGCTTTTGAGTAAATGTACATAGGCTTGTATTGCATTCCTGGAATAAATCTTTATCAAGAAGTGCTGAGATCCAAGGGTGGACAGTGGACATTGCGCTGGATTAGTCTAACATCTTATTGCTCAAGAGTCATTTCAGATGTTACCGTTCACTTACTTGCATCTTAAACCTAGATAACATATGAGAGGGAGGGCTTTGATCTGAGATTCCAGACTTGGATCTGGATTTACTTATAACACGTGAGAAACTAGATCAGTTACAATAAATGTTACTCCTACCTCCTTAAAACCTGCAATGAGTAAAATCCAGTGACCAAGGCTCCATGGGATTCATTATAGTCCTTCCTGTTATGGTATATAAGTTTCAAATTCTAAATTTACTAGGAGTCTTTAAATTTTGATTGGGAACTTTTCTGAAAGTTATGTGGTTCATTAGTGTTTGCTTACATACCAATGCAGGAATAGTTTATTCCATTTATATGACTTCCTGTTGAAAGACTGTACACTTTACAAACTGCCTTCCTTCCCCATTTTTCTTCAAGAGTACAGGGCGGCCCATAGCAGCTAAAAATAAAGGGTTCATGATGTTGGAGAGGTGCATCTCAAAATATGCAGAAAAATGCGACATTTGGGGCAGCCAAAATAAAAGGTTCTGTAAGGCAAAATTGCTGAAATAATTTCTGTACTAAAGCTACTGGAACATGGCGAACAAATATGCATATATACATATTTAAAAGATCTTAATGGGTCAGCAAATGAATAAATCTGTTATAACTAAAATAGGCAATGTTGGATAACTGTGAATAACCTTACTATATCCGTGAAAGGGTATTACAGATTAATGAGTGTAAGGCCAGGGCTAGGGAGCCTTGTGTTCAAATCTTGGCTCTTCCATAAACTGTGATGGTTGAACTTGGGCCAATCACTCTTTTTCAGCCTAACCTATTTCATAGGATTGTTGTGAGGTTAAAAAGTGGATTGTATGAGGTGTGTATGCCAGTCTGAACTCCTTTGAAGAAAGGCGGGATAAAATTGGAATGAAGAAAACATACAAAGGTCAAGGTTGTGACCAAAATAGGAACAGAGTTCCATTGAACCACAGCAAGAGTCAAGGGAAAGCAGAGATAAGACTAAAGAAAGGTCTGGCACTGCACCTTTGACCTAGGTTATGGGTGCAACAACGGAATTTCTAGGCGCCCTTTTTTAATGACAAGAATACAAAGCTGAAAATGAACGAACTGCAGCTAAATTTATGATGTTCATTTTTCACATGGTCTATTCCCTCCCCTGCCTACCCCCCTAATATTCTTAAGAGGGTCTCTTCTCCAGTCTTCAGAGAGTAGCTAGAAGTGGGGAGGCAGAAAAAGGTCCTCCTTTCCTTCCACTCTGCAGTTTAAATCTGAAATCTTAGGCACAGTCCTGCGCCCAGAGCTCAGAAACTGCTCACGCTAATGAAATTCCCTGTCGCAAAATACACCTAGAACAATGGAAGTTTTGAACACTGTATCCCTTATATATCCAGTAGGTCACTGCGGTCTGCTGGAGAGTTTCTCCTGCAAGTTCTAAAGATACTAGAAGCTCACTCCACAGTAACACAAAACAGGGCTTTTCAAGATATGACAGGCACCCTCTATCCCCACTTTCCAGAAACTGAAGACATTTCCCCCTGACAGATTTTCAGTTTGATGAATGAGTCTCTGCCCTGGGTGTCTATTTTGTATTTTGTGTGTGTGTTTATTTAAAATATATCTGCTGGTTTTTGTGGTGTTTTCACTGTTTCTTCTCTAGTTTTATTGTGCATCACTTTGAGACGTGTGTGTTGTGTGTGATTAAATAAATCAAATTATGTACATATTGCATATTACGGTACCATTGTTTGCATAATGTTTGTAGTCTAAAAACATAAAGGTAGTTAATGCAGCCCCCGTTTGCTTGCACGATATCCATTCTTGACCTCATCTGAACATGCAAATTGCAACAATTTCTGCTCTCATTTCTGTTTCTGGTGAAATTCTCTGACATCCTACTTAACAGTTGGTGCTAAGAAAATGTATATATCTGTAGGTCCGTAGAAAAACCAGTAATACATGGCATGTTGGGAACTTCAATTCCTCCTTTTTCTGCTTCAGTCTGGAACCATGACTGTACCAAAATCAAGATATCTGTTCCTCTCGCTCTCGCTCTCGCTCTCGCTCTCTCGCTCTCTCCTCGCCCCCAAATACACACTCCTTCCCTCTCTTTCCTCTGCTTTGATAAATAGACTTTGCTCTCCTTTGCACCCAGAGATAGCCAAATATGCACATATGTAGCACCCCAAGACACATCCAGTCACAAGTCTGCACACATGTGAACCATCCTCTCAAATATATACATGGGCTCATTTCTCCCTTCAATCAATAGCTATGGAAGTAAGCAGGGAAGAAGCCTTTGATGTTCTGTTGAAGGCAGACAAAAGCACTTCCTCTTCAACCCTTTTCTCCCCCCCCCCCATTCTTGTCCATTCTCTGAAGCCACAGCCGTAATTCCTCCTTGGAACAAGCACATCTTAAGGTGTATGAGCACTGAACAATAAAGCTGCCTCTTATAGTGTTGGAGACTTGTGTTAAGAACCTGTTTTTATTGACAAACAAATTTGGGCTTGGTAATAGGGTGAAATGCGATCCTCAAAAACAACAACACCCAAAGCTGCTTGATAATAATTTGTCATATATTACGTTGTATTGCAAGCAGCATCCCTTAGGAGGAGATTTTGGGCCAGATTCAACTAAATAGTGGCTCTTGTGGGAGCACTGAGTCCTGCTAGGGCAGGCTTCCTCAAACTCAGCCCTCCAGATGTTTTGAGACTATAATTCCCATCATCCCTGAGCACTGGTCCTGCTAGCTAGGGATCATGGGAGTTGTAGGCCAAAAACATCTGGAGGGTCGAGTTTGAGGAAGCCTGTGCTAGGGCAACAGGAATTCCCTCCCTTTGCCTCCCAAATTGGCTCGGGGGGGGGGGGTCAAGGGAAACCCCAGAGCAGCATGCCACAGCAAGTAAGCAGAAATGCTTGCATTTGGCAGCATGATCGTATTGGCTCAAAGTTGAATTCCTTCTTTTGGATCCACTTCAATCTGTTTCTGTTCCATTGTCAGCCCCTCTCTTTGGATTGTTCGTGAGAAAGCCAAAACAGGTTTTATTTCATAATCTGTCATCATCTCTTGCCTTTCGGTGCTTGCAGCAACTGTGGTTTTCCACAAAGTAAGGTGTGACTCTTTGCTGGGTTGCAACAGTTTCAACTCTGGGTCGTATTGGTAAGCTGCATCTTAAAATTTGCTGAAAAGCAAAAGGCTCAGTGGTGTGGCTTTCTGTCCTTGCAGAGAAATGGCCAGGAGCCATTGCTATAGCAGTGAACCATTGTGACGTGTTGCTCTGCACCAGTGTTGTGAGCCAGGGCATGGTACTACGGTACTGCAAAATGATGGGTTGATTCTTTTGCAGTTAAAGGTAAAGGGACGACTCGGGTTGCAGTGCTCATCTCACTTTACTGGCTGAGGGAGCTGGCGTACAGCTTCCGGGTCATGTGGCCAGCATGACTAAGCCGCTTCTAGTGAACCAGTGCAGCGCACAGAAACGCCGTTTACCTTCCCGCCAGAGCGGTACCTATTTATCAACTTGCACTTTTGATGTGCTTTCAAACTGCTAGGTTGGCAGGAACCTACTTTTGCAGTTAAATGGGTGTAAATAAGACATGGAAGAAGTGGTGTGGCTGAAGAGTTATAAATATTTTACTTATACCCCGTGCAAGAATATTTTTGGTGTCCTGTTTATAAATGTATTAGCAGCCTCGTACCCAGTGCTGCTCTGTAACTTGAAGAAACCAAAAAATCAGTGCATCCAGTTGTATCCAAACATAGACGAAAACTTGCTCCTCGATCTCAGAAGCCACCATGCAGAATTTGGTTACCTATCCAAATGCATAGTGAACAAGCAACTTTCTGTCCTTCGGTCCATCTTGCTCAGTTCTGTCTACTGTGATTGGTAGCAGTTATTCAGGATCTCAGGTAGAGGTTCTTCCTAGATCTCCTGCCTGGAGAACTTCCTACTTGCAGGGCGTGTGTTCCACCACTGAGCTATGGCCCCTTCACAACCCGAGCGCCCAGTAATCTGACAGCAGCCTGTTTTAGCAAATGTGTAGCACAAAGTAGCCAATGTGACGAACGACAGCCGCCTCAACCCTGACTGCTGACATGCTGGTGAGAGTTGGGAGTCCCAACATCTGGAGGGCACCACGTTGGCTACTGAAGGCACAGCAGGCCTTTCCTCCTAGCCTGCCATAGCCGCACTCTGCACTGCCGGTTCTGCATTTTAAATATTCTTGCATGAAGATACTTTTTCTTTTCTTTACTTGTTGCAGGCTTAAACACTGAAAGTTTTCTTTTTTCTTTTTGGTAAAATGAGTGTCGAAAAAACACAGGGGACAGGGTGACGCAAAGGCAGCCCAACAAAGAACAGCAGTGCCTATTTTTTTACTCCTGCAAGCAAGCAAGCAAGCAAGCAAGCAAGCAAGCAAGCAAGCAAGCCTGGGCCAGAATCCTCTATTTAGCGCATGCTTCCTTCTGATAGTTTGGTGTTAGGAACCTTTCTCCCTGGTCTGGCTGGTTTCCCTGTAGTTTCTGCCTTTAGCCAGAACCTGCCTGATTCCTGGTCTGGGGAAAAGGCGGGATATAAAAAAATAAAATACAACTACTATAATAATATTTCCCCAAGGTCCCAAATATAAGCATTGATTCTGCAGCTCTTCTCTCAGCTGTTTGTTGTTACTCCCATTCATGTCCATGATACCCACACCATACATTTGCAGCACATGGCTTTCCCCCAGAGAGACCTGGGAACTGTAGTTTACCGCTCACAGAGCTTCAGTCCCCAGGACCCTTAACAAACTACTGTCCCTTAGCAAACTACTTTCCCAGGATTCATTGAGCAAACTGATGTGCTTTAAATGTGTGGTGTTGATGCAGTCCTGTGCATTTTGCCTCCCAGACTGCATTCAGGTGTGGAATCTGTTGCATATGATTTACTGGTTATAATGCTAGCGCTTCTATCCTGATTTTAACGTTCCTTTTGCACTGCAGTAGCTGCTGCGTTATGGAACTGTGACTCTTTGATCGATATGCTGCCACATCTCACTAAATATTAAATGGCAGGAAAGAACAGTGTACTGGGATACGGCTCCAGATTTCATCATATCAGGAAAACTGCAGGAAAATTACAGTGCAACCTTCTGCAATTGCAGCCCCAATAAGCCCTTATTTGCTGTTATGGCAGAATTTAAGATTTTGTTTTAAGTTTGTCCCTATTAGAGTAAAAAGGACAAGAAGAAATTATTCTGTGCCGGGGGGGGGGGGGGAGAATAATTTCCTCTTCCACATAATTGAAGGGTATTTGCTTTCACAGGATCTTGTGATGGTCGCTAGCTTAGGTGACCTTAAAAAACGGGGAAATAATAGATGCGAATCAGAGGTTGCCACGGTATTCCTGCCCTATGGATGAATTTTCTTCCAGAGGCATCTTGGCCTCCCAAATAAATTTTGAAAAAGCATCATAGACAGAACAAAGCTGTAAGATCAGCAGGTGCATCAGAGCCCTGCAGTTGCTGGTTCAGGTGACGGGCTTGCATTCGTAAACTCACACAGCTGTCATTTGATTCCATTTTTTCCTCTCCTTGTTCCTGTCTAGTATCCCAGCATCTCTGACGTCTGCATAAATCATTGGCCTTCGTCATCATAAGCCCCTGACAATTTTTGAAGTAGGTGTTTCTTTTGTTCTTGCAATGTTGTGTGTTATTGTCAGCGGCCCCAGTTGCAAAGGAGTCTACCTACGGATCTCTCGCTGCTCTCAACACTATTACTCCATACTGAGCGAAAAGGAGTTGCTTTTAGGGAGGAGGGGGAGCAAGTCGTTAAGCCCTGTGATGCACAAATGCCATCAAACCTGTTTAAGAGGACTTTTGGGGTATCAGTCACTGATTTTAAAATTTAAGAAGACTGTGTTGATTCTCTAGGGTGTCACTTTCCTGATCACAGCTGTTTATAGATTCTAACAGGGGATCTGTTCATCTGTTGCAGAAAAAAAAGAAGAAGAAGAAAAAGTCTTGTGGCGCATTACAAATTGACAAAGTTTATTATAGTATGGAGTTGGACTTTATGTGAGTTGGGAGGGGGAAGCTGAATCGGGTTCACAGGGAAATGTCCAGAAAGTAGCAATTCAGTTTGAGCTAGAATAAAATAAGCACAGTGATCCTTTACAAGATCACCTAAAATACACAATAAAAAAGCAGATGTTTTGTAATGGATGTAATAGATATTTAAAATTATTGACTGGTTTTGATGTGGGTTTTTTTATTGGCTTTTGCGGATGGATTATTCTGCCTTTATTAAGCTGATTTATTTACTTATTCTTTTATCTATAACATTTTTATCCTTTTTCTAAAGCCAAAGAAAGACCCCAAGAGTGGTTTACAGACAGACAGTTGCTTCCCCAAACTTACAAACTGAAATACATGACACAAAAGGAAAAGGGATTGGGAGGGAGGAGAAAGAAGCAAACTTGGGCACTGTTTCTTAGTTGTAGAGTTCTTGTAATGAGCAGCTGGAATGGAATTATGGAATGGTTTTTATATGATGTCTAGAGTCATCCAATTCTGTGATTTTCTGCTTCTGTGAACTACTTTGAAATGCATAGTTCTCTTTAATATGATTATAAGTATTTTTATTTGAAAACATTTTTTTAAAAAAAACATAGCTGAAAATGATGAAAGTTGTGAATGATGGCTGGAATTATTTAATCATGACTGGCATGTGTAGAACAGGAATTGGAAAACTGTACTATGGCATAGTTCTCCTTCCTTAATTAAATTGAAATTCTGTTATGAAGCCCATGAGCTTTGATATAGCCTAAGACAAATGTTACAAATGCCAGTGATATGTCAGTCCCTGCCCTCAGAGAGAGGAGGACCCAAAATTGGCAGAGAGTCCCTCTCCCTCTCCTACAGCCTGATGGACTGGCAGCTTTAGATGACATTTATTGGGGGGGGGCAAATTGCTTCTAATGAGGCCACATACCAAAATTCATTTCCTGTTGGATTTATGGAGCTTCATACATAGCCCTGCCCTGAATTCTGTCCTCTGTAATACTGTCCTTTTGCATTCTGCCAGCATACAGAATGAAATTGCTGGAAATGCAGTTGGAACTTCAAGCATAGCTCCAAGTACCCCATTTTCCCCGGGAAACCCCCGTATTTTCTTTCCGTTTCCTGCTGGTGTTCCGAATGACAAAATACCCCGTATTCCCCCGGATTACGGAACTCGTGCCGGCGGCTATGTTCTTCTGGTGTTGCGCCGGCACCGGAAGTCGCTTCTACGCACTTCCGGACATGCGTAGAAGCGACTTCTGATGCCGCTGTGCCCATTTCCAAAATGTCCGCAGCGCCAGAAGTTGCTTCTACGCATGTCCAGAAGTGCGTAGAAGCGACTTCCGGTGCCACGGCGCTGCTGATCCTGCATTTTTCAATCCAGAACTTGGCACCTATGACTTCAAGAGTCCTGATTTGATCGCAGTAGTGGAGGTGTTGCCAATCAGCTCTGATGTATTGGCCCTACCTCTATCATTTTCACATACAGTACTAATTTCAAGACGATAGATTCTTTTGTGGGGCTAAAATTTTGTTTAACCTCTCCCCTTCCCCTGGCTGCGATCCAGAGAATACATGCGTCTGACTTGTGTGTTTAGTGCAGGCATAGGCAAACTCGCCCTCCAGATGTTTTGAGACTACAATTCCCATCATCCCTGACCACTGGTCCTGTTAGCGAGGGATGATGGGAATTGTAGTCAGTCGATCGTGTCCTGGAATGCACATTATAATGGAGATGATGTGTCGGAACAGAATAATAAGCTGCCAATATTTAAGCAACAAATCTTGTCTTGTGGCACCTTAAAGACTTAAGGGTTATAGGATTTATCCAACTAAATTCTACTTGAAATTAGTGGGCCTTAGTTAGCCATGCCCATTAATTTCAAGGGATCTTCTCTGAATATGTGTCCATCATTGGATGCAACCCTGACATATTTATTATGGCATAAGCTTTTGTGGACCACAGTCCATTTCATCAGATGAAATTGGCTGTGGCCGGGAAAGCTTATGCCACAATAAAGAGATTCATTATGTGAAGCAGCAGGATAAAGAACTTGGCAATGTGAAGGAGCATCTCAGACAGTATAAATGGAAAACGGAAAGTTGTTTTTTCCCTTTGCCTTTCACATAATATTGAGATGGAGTTGGTACCTCTCTTTTGGAGAAAATTATTTGTATAGAGTCCAATACCAGCTGAAAGAGGTAAACTACCAAGAACTATTGCCTGAAAAGGTAAAAGTATCAAGCTGAGGTCCTACAAACAATATGAGATATTACTGGATGTTTGTTGCCAGATGCTCTGGGGGGGAAAGGTGCTTATTTTCCAGATCCTGTAAAGCATGAGTCTCTTACCTGAGAGTTTAATCATGTGCATATCTATTCAGAAGTAGGTCTTACTTGGTTCAGTGGGGCTTACTTCCAGTGTCTAGCTGAGTGTCTAGCTGAGAGAACAAAAATTGACAGATATGTTTATCGCTATTAAAGATACAGCTTGTGTTCTAAGTTTGGGTATCAGCTACATACCGGTAGCTGCCAAGTCTCCCGTTTTTCACGGGAAACCCCCATATTTTGTTACCGTTTCCCGCTGTTATCCCGAATTGATTATATCCCGTAAATATCCCGTGAAGCTCCTGCTGGCGGCCATTTTCCGGCTCCCGGGACACATGTCTGGACATGTGGAGAAGCGATTTCTGGTGCCCAGACATGCAGACACGGGCAGCCCGGTGCCAGAAGTCTGGACATGCGTAGAAGCGACTTCCAGCGCCGCGCCGCCCATGTCTGGGCACCGGAAATCGGGTAGCGCAGACACCGGAAGTCGCTTCTACGCATGTCTAGGCATGCGTAGAAGTGACTCCCGCTGCGACTCCCGGTGCTGCGCAGCTGCTGCTCCCGGATTTTTTAATCTGGGAGTTGGAGGGTATGATCAGCTATAGCCTCTGTTTGGCAGTGCAAGGTGTTCCCTAGGAGTTCGGCTCATTCCATTTTCTGGTAGCTATGACTTGCAATACAAGGTCAATTTGATCGAATCCTTACAAGCAAAAAGAGGGCAGGCCTTTTCAAGGCTAAGCGTAGACATTTGATTTCTAAGTGTTCCCCACTCATCTCTTTTCTTTTTGCCCATCTTGCGTTCTTTCCTTGCTGTTGAACTACCTTCTGTGTCATCTTGGGAAGTTCTTCATAATTCACACCAAATAGAGCTGTCTAAAAAGAAATAGGAAGATGAGCTGATGACCATTGCAGTAGTTTTCTAAACAGCAAGGAGTTAGTCCGTGAACAACGTGAATTTGTGGATAAGAGAATTATTGTTTTCACTGTAAAAATGTCTCCTGTTGCCCTAAACTTGTTTTATAGTAGATATTCTACCACAAAGTGCCAATAAAACGTTGCACAATGCAGATGCAAGCAGTTTCATGTTGGCTGTTGGCCAGTTATTAACAGCAGATGAATAAATGTTTCCAGTTTGAAGCTGTGAGCTGTTTTAGTTACTGCTGTTTCTTAAATGGAAAAGCTCAGTTTATTGTTTGCCTTCTAATTTAAATTATAATTGAAAACAATGGAGAAACACAATAAAGTTAAGAATTTGCTTGTAATTTGGACATGCTTGTCTGTATTTTCAGGTTATTCAGTGCGAAGGGCTGATTCAAAAGGCACCCGTGCTTCAGATTGAGAATTTATTTTATGTTTATTAGCAGCGGCAAACCCCCCCCCCTTGAATGTTTCATATTCTGGAAAAGACAATTCATGTTTGGGATGCTAGAATTTTGGATATATCACTAGTAATAAAATTTGCTGATCATGACAGCGGTATGACAAATGTGCAGACAAGGACTACTTTTTGGGGAATGAGCAGCATAATTACTGTGTTGAACCATCTGTATTCTCTTTAATATGATTATAAGTATTTTTACTTGAAAACATTTTTTTTAAAAAAACATGCACAGGTGAAAATGATGAAAGTTGTGAATGAATAGTTAGAATTATTTAATCATGTCTGGAATGTGTAGAACAGGAATGGGAAAACTCTACTGTGGACTCCCTTGCTGGACTGTAACTCCCGTCATTATTGACCATTGGTCATGATGGGAGGTCATGAAGGGAGCTAGAGTCAAACAACAGCTGGAAGACCCATGAATCAGAGCGATTTGGAGTATCTGAGTGAATTGAGACCCTGCTCCATATATCTGCCTCTTATATCAGAACTAGGTCTCCCAGCAATGGTAGGAGTGACCAGCAGTCCTCAAAGCAGTTACAAACAGCCATGTTGAGGAACTGGCTTACACCTCTCTTTTTGCCAAATGCATCGTACAAACAGGGGGCTCCTGCCATTGCTAACTGGCCCACATGTTGAAATCAATAAAAAAACTAACAAAATTGTCCAGTGGCACCTTAAAGACCATCTAAGTTTGTTCTGGGTATAAGCTTTTGTGTGCATGCACACTTCTTCAGATACACTGAAACAGAAGTCACCAGACCCTCATATATAGTGGGAGGGTGGGGTGGGGTCAATCATTGAGTCAATCACCCATCTCTTACTACCCTTCTGAGAAAAACCCCACCCCACCCTTCCGCTTAAGTAGCACCTGCTCTCTCCTTGTGAAGCAAAAGGAAGGGGGGGTCCTCGATGGGTGCTTTGAGAATGTGTGGCCACTGATCACTATAGCAGCTAGGAGACCTCTTTCTGTGTGATGCCTTGTTAGGAGGCAAACTATGAATCATTGTTTAACCCTTGTTCTCAAAGCTGGTGGGGTTGGTAAACCTGTGCCCAGGCTTCTCAGCAGATGGGTGTTCATACCGTAAGGCAGGATGCTTTACCATGACAAAATATGCGCAGGAAACAGCAAGCCAGGGAGAAGGCTAAGCTTGAACCATTTCCCCTGGGAGAGCCAGTGTGGTGTAGCGCATAGCTGCCAAGTTCTCCCTTTTTTAAAGGGAAATTCCCTTATGCTGAATAGGCTTCCTCGTGAGAAAAGGGAAAACTTGGCAGCTATGGTAGCGGTTAAGAGCGGCGGACTCGTAACCTGGTGAACCGGGTTCGCTTCCCCGCTCCTCCACATGCAGCTGCCAGGTGACCTTGGGCTAGTCACACTTCTCTGAAGTCTCTCAGCCTCACTCAACTCAAAGTGTTTGTTGTGGTGGAGGAAGGGAAAGGAGATTGTTAGCTGTTTTGAGACTCCTTAAGGCAGGCATAGGCAAACTCTGGCCCTCCAGATGTTTGGGACTACAATTCCCATCATCCCTGACCACTGGTACTGTTAGCTAGGGATGATGGGAATTGTAGTCCTAAACATCTGGAGGGCTGCAGTTTGCCTATGCCTGCCTTAAGAGGAGGCAGATGGATCTTTCCCCAGTGTTGGTAGGACAACAGCCAGAATGTAATGGTGAAACCACAATGGATATTATTGACATCCCTCTCCCACTTCCAACTATGATTGTGCAGCACTAATAAGAAAATCACATCTTGGTATAGTACCGTATTTTTCGTTCCGTAAGCACTTTTTTCCTCCTAAAAAGTAAGAGGAAATGTCTGTGCATCTTATGGAGCGAATGCGTGGTCCCTGGAGACGAATTGCCCAGGGGCTAAAGGCAGGTCGTGCTTTTTTTTTTTTATAAAAAAAGAAAGAGCTAAAGGCTAACAAGGGAATGAGCTGAAAGGAGCCCGCTCAGCAGCTGATTGCAAGAGATTGGGGAGGGAGATAAGGGAGCTAGCTTCCTTCCTGGCCCCTCCCGGCCCCTTGCCTAGGCCTCAAATGTGATCTGCAGAGGGAGACATGTGACTGGCTGATTAGATTATCTGTCTGGAAACTAGAAATGACTCCCTTTCCTTTCCTAGAGAAGCTGCAGAACTGTGAGTTGAACCCCATAAAACAGGATTTTTTCCCTTTGCAAGGAAACTCAGCAACTCTGAGCTGATCCTAAAAAATGGAGCTTTCCCCCTTTGCAAAAGAAGCTTCCTCAAATATTTAATAGGGGAGTGGGGGGCGGCAAAGGCACCTAGCTCTCTAGGAGTTGGCTGCTATGCCTAGGACAATTCAAGAAAGCAAAATATTTTTTTCTTGTTTTCCTTCTCTAAAAGTAGGTGCGTCCTATGGTCAGGTGCGTCCTATGGAGCGAAAATACGGTACTTTCAGCTAAAATCCGTGCAGCTACAGCTTTCTTTTTCCTTTTTTTATGAATTGCATTGTTGGTTGTGCAGTGGAGATTCCCCATAGAACCTAGAAACTCCTGTTTTAGCTGCTCTTGCAGATTTATAAAACAGGCAGCCCTCGGCTTTATGTGTAAATCATACCTTTAAATGATAGTTACCAAAGGCCAGAGCCGCTTAGCTTCCAGTATAACATTGCCATTGTGTTCAAATACATAAAAGCAATGTTTGCTGGTGATTCGGCCTGGTTTGGAGTGGCGGAATAGTTCTTCTAAGTCCTCTGCTGTATTGTGTGCTATCAGGAAGTTGTGTCTTTTATTCTCTGAGTGGTATTTTCCTGTCCTTCAGTACCATGCTTAAAAAAACCACTAAACTTCCAAGAAAACAAATCCGTTCAGCAGAAAATGTACTTACTCCAGCCGTTCCTCTGCCATTATTTACAAAAATACACAAACACACCCATACAGTTTTAGTGACGCCCACTAGTGAGTTGCAGCAATAGAATGAAACACTTGAGTAGGGTTGGATTGTGCAGCTTTGATCCTGCAAATCTTTCTTGAAACACTTCGCCATCTCCCAACGTAGCCTTTCCCATAGAATCATAGAATTGTGGGGTTGGAAAGGGACCCCAAGGGCCATCTAGTCCAACCCCCTGCAATGCAGGAACCTCTATTATTAAATTTGTATACAGTCATACTTCGGTTTAAGTACGCCTCGGTTTGTGTACTTTCAGTTTAAGTATTCCGCAGACCCGTCTGGAACGGATTAATCCACTTTCCATTACTTTCAATGGGAAAGTTTGCTTCAGGTTGAGCTTGCTTCAGTTTAAGTACTCTGTGGACCTGTCTGGAACGGATTAATCCACTTTCCATTACTTTCAATGGGAAAGTTCACTTCAGGTTAAGTACGCTTCAGTTTAAGTACAGACCTCCGGAACCAATTGTGTACTTAAACCGAGGTACCATTGTACTGCCCTATACCCGCAGTTCTCAGGGTCGTTACAACACAAAATCACTATAAAAAAAACACAAAATTCACAATACCAAAAACAACCCAATAATCCCCACTCCCCAACACATTTTAAAAGGACATCGGATGTTTGGAAAGACAAAGTCAAATTTCTACTGTACTATATTCAGGCAATCGGTTGCTTGCAGCCTTTAAACATAGTTCTTTAAGATGCTTACAGAAGCATGCATTTTTGCTGGAGCAGCTCCAAAGTCAAAAAATTATGTGAAGTTCACACACCCTTCCCATCCTCGTCCCAGACAAGCAAGAAGCATGATCACACGGTAGAGCTTGAGACTCTTAATATCAGGGTCATGGGTTCAAGTCCTGCGTTGGGTTAAAGATTCCTGCATTGCAAGGGGTTGGACTAGATGACCCTTACGACCCCTTCCAACTATGATTCAATTACATGATCCAGGCAGGAAAAGAAGCACTCAAGGGAGATGTAGCCTATTGAGAGGGTGTGTGGCCTGCGGAGAGTCCCAGAGGATAGAGAGCTGCATTTGGTTCCCAGGCCTGAAGCTCCACACCCAACTACTGTAGTAGATGAGCCTGTAAATAACTTGTATCGTATGTCGTCTTCTTGGTTAGAGGAAGTAAACCAGCTTTTCAGGATTGAGTATGGCAAAAGCAAATCAGATTTGCATCTTTAGAGATGTGGTAAGTTTTTGTTCCTCATCTCCCAACTTTCCTGGCTGCACAATAATTGGGCAACACTACAGCACCTCATAGTCTTCACACGGAATCTGTTGAATTTTCCAGGATCTGTAGAAGAGCGTTCCTGCAAATAGAGGCAAGTAAGGAAACCGAGTTTGCAACTTAACATGCTCAAAGTGTAACAGCGTTAAGAGCACGCATACCAGCTTTACGTCCGGTGAAACATACAAGAAGGAAAAGAGAGAGACTGCGATTTCAGAAAGTTAAAGGGTTTGGATTAGGATCGCTTCCAGTGCTACATTTATTTGCTTTCGTTTTTAAAAAGTAAATAAACTGAAGCAGCCAGATTATGGCTGAATACTGTATACACATCTTCATAATGTCGGAAAGGTCAGGTAGGAGTATGAGACTTGTATCTTGCAAAGCTCGAGGGACTTTGCAGGAGTTTATATTGTTGCTCACGCATAACAACTTGCATTCCTTTAGTTTCTTTAAGCACTAACACAGCCTCAAAGAAACTGCACAATCATTTGTCTTGCGTAGCTGCTAACACCCTGTTCCTTTTTTCTTCCACTCATCACTTCCTGTGTGAGTTTTCTCTCTTTAAGTGATTGGTACACCTTCTAGAGTACCGTATTTTTCCGTGTATAAGACTAGGCCCCCTCCCCCCTAGAAAATAATGTCAAGAATTTGAGGGCGCCTCATACACGGATACATCTCCCCCCGTTTTCTTAAATCGGACTCCCCCAAAATAGGGGGGCATCTTATACATGGGCGTGTCTTATAGACTGAAAAACATGTTTTTTTGTTGACATAAGACATTTATGGTCCCACACTGGTACGTATCAAGACTTGCGACTATAGTCTTCTCTACACAGATTAAGAAAATAAACACAATCAGGGAACTATTGACAATGGAGCGAGGCCTTCATTGCCCTGTATACATGCCGCCAAGGTCTTTGAAGAATGCCAAAATGTTGAGCCCATTGGATGCTTAATCGTGAAGATTGTGATTACAAAATCAGGGTATGCTGGTTAGGTTTCCATGGATTATATTGAGTGAGTTAGAGTTAAAAGGTTATCAAGTATTTCAGCCTACTGTAGGCTTACACCTACCACAACCACAAGACATTGCACGGCTTCCCAAAGAATCACACAGATGTGCTCAGACAATTGGAATACCCCATCTGCTTCACCTCAAGGATATTCCTCTTAACTGGCTTTTATGAATTGCTTGAATTGTTTAACCCAGTGATTTAGAAACTCTGATCTATAGGCCACAAGTGGTCCGAGAGACCACAACAAAAACAGTAGAGGAAAACTCTTGAGATAATTGCCAGAGGAGGCAGTGACTGCTGATGTAATTACTGCTCTTTTTTAAAAAACCTGAAAACTTTGATCAGTTTAATCAGTAGATTGAGCTGCAGTGCCGTGTGCGCTTACCTGGGGGTAAGGCCCTTTAAACTCACTGGGGCTTACTTCTGAGTAGGAAGGCATAAGATTGCACTGTTAATTAATTCAGACTTCAGCTGATTAATTGAGGCAATTAATTTTCATTACTGACGGCAAACCTAATTGGTGGGGTTGAAAGCTAAGGGTACGTGAGTTTTATTTTTTGATGGTGTTTTGATTCTATTGTTCACAGTAACAGGGAAATTTAAAGATAAGTATTGTTAACACAGGGGGCTGATAAGGCTTGCCTAACTGGGGACCCTCTTTGAAACTGCTACTCATGTGATCCTGAAAACATGTTTCCCCCAAGAAGGATATTTAGCTGGAGCCAAAACAGAGTACTGCCAAGCATAGCTGCCAAGTTATCCCTTTTTTTAAGGGATTTTCCCTTATGCTAAATAGGCTTCCTTGCGAGAAAAGGGAAAACTTGGCAGCTATGCTGCCCAGCATGTGTGTATCTGAACCCTCCCCAAACTGCAGTGGTACCTCTACTTACGAATGTTTCTACTTACGAATGGAGCTCTGTCCGCCATCTTGGATGTGGTTTAGATAGGATTTTTTTTCTACTTACGAATTTTTAGATAGGGTTGCTTCTACTTACGAATTTTTTCTCCCAATGCATTCCTATGGGATTCGACTTAACAATTTTTTTCGACTTACAAATGTGCGTTTGGAACGCATTAAATTCGTAAGTAGAGGTACCACTGTATAAAGGTATGCCCACATGGAGACTATAGAAAAAGAAGGATTTTGTTTTTTGAAAATAAATGTAATTTTAGCAATAAACCGTCAGCACTTTACACTTGCAGTTCTGGTCACACGTAAAGCAATATTCTAACACAAACCTAGATCTAATTTAAAGAAATAAGAGTTCTAAACCAAAAAGGGGGGGGGAATCAGCTAGAGAATGTGATCAATTAAAATTCTTTAATTGGTTGACAGTCTTGTTTTTAATATATGTATATGTATCACGGAACAAGCATATTTATGATGCAAGTGAAAAAGCAGCTATGAAAAGGATGGTGTGGGAGCCCTCAGTCCAGGATCTTTTCCATCTGTGTTTATGTCAGCTGCATGAGAAAAAGAAAGAAATTACACTAATGTGAGAAGGGATGAATAATCCACGAACACCTGAGGCCCCTAATTCCCAAAGTTTATGGCAGATATATATTTTCTCTTCCCCAGTGTGGAGCTTTCGTTCAGCAGTGATATGTTTTTCTTCTCACTTCCACTGGGAAGATGCCCTCCTGCATCAAGGCATCTCATACAGATAATGAGAAGGGTGGGTGGGTAGGACCTTTGGGCTTTGAAAAAACTCTCCCCCCAACCCCCCCCAGTCTTTCCATTGCTCTTCCCTAAGCAGGCAATAAGTGCCGTCTTCTAGCAACTTCTGATTGTAAACACAATAGCTGTACCCATAGGAACAACTTGAAACACTCAAAAAATCAATAGAGAAGCCCCCATATTTTTTTTTGCAGGGTTGGGGCTTCGACTCATTCTGTGCCCCTTCCTCAAGTTCACTGCAAGGGGTCTGGGGTCTGGTCCACAACTGTATGATAAGAGCTGCTGAAGTGTGTTTGTGTGTGTGTGTGTGTAATTTTTTTCTGCACTGTTACCATGGAATCATCTTGACGGAGAACTATGCTGGTAGGACAAGAATATGAGAGTGTAGAAGGAACAAAAGTTATATTTGTTCAGACTAAAGTACTTGCTAACTTATCCTGGTACTGACTTGATAGTGTTCAGAAGCGCAACAGGGTTCATCTTCTGACTTCTTTCCTAGAAGGGCTGCTTGGCATTCTTCGATGGGGGATTGCTTAGGATTGAACTTTAGACGCACACTGCATTTATTTATTAAATTTCTACCCCACCCTTCCTCTCGGAGCAGCCCAGGGCCGCAAACAACAAAACCCACAAAACAGTTCACCACATTTCTTCGCAGCCCTATTCCAGTTGGACTATGAGGAAAGCTTGGCATCAGCTTCGTTCATTTTGGGCCTCCTCTTGAAAAAACGTGTCCATGGAGAATTCACTGGCTTTCCATCAGAAAGAGCTGCAGTTTCTTATAAACGGGACTGCCATTTTCCTTTGAAGTGGACCTTTTATCTGTTGAAATAATCCAGCCATTTTAATTTCTCCATATAGTCAGCCATTTTGTTTGCCCCCCCCCCAAGCCTGAGAAAACTCCTTTTGTGTAGTGAGCACCATAACATTCCCAGTGGACTTTATGAAAATGATTGAAATTTGAAACTTGCTAAGGGCTTAGTTGCCCTTAAGGAGTTGTGGAATGTTTGTCCTTGGAAGAAAGAATTTGTCTTTAACAGCTATGGTTGTTTTGCTGTTCTAATGAGCATGCAATGCAAACAAAAAAACCAAAAAGAAACCCATGGTTATATTCAGAGGCTTGTACTGTGCGTAGCCTAAGAAAGATTGCAGCTGGCTGAAGACATTAGATAAACCCATAGCGAAAGTTACTTTTCACGAGAAGAAATGTTGTGTTTGCAAATGCTAAATAATTGAATTGTTTGAATTCCATGATATTACAGACATAGGAGCTTGAAAGAAGAGTTGTGTCCTACAATTTGCTTTGCCCGTGAGCGGTTCCTTTTGGTATGTCAGAATTTGCAGCATGGACGCCTTCCAACGTTTATGAGAATTACTTTAGCAACGTAAATTTTGATGAGACCGGGGACTCTTATTTTGAATTCTGTATGAGAGGCATGTATTTCTGGTGAAGAGATGACCCATATTAAAATCCAAAGGTGGACTCTTGAATAGGTTGAAGGTTAAATGCTTCCCTCCCCAATACCATGTATTGAGAACAATGACTGCCCTTTGCAACTCAACATAGTTGTAGCAAGTTTATCTGTATCGAAAGTTACCCCAGCATGGGACGTGAACAGAATACCTACCTTTTAATTACTACTGTTTGGGACAACGATGATGCTTGAAACATGGCTCTGTAGTAGACTATAAATAGCCTTTGGTCACAGACTTCTTCTGCTTCAGCTGACACAGAGAACGTGTGTTTCCTCCTGAAAGCAGCACCAATCCTCACTCTGTAGTTTGCACTGAGATTTTACTGCTCATTCTCCCAGGTGATGGGTGCCAGGTAGTGTTTTCTGCTGCTATTCTCAATTTCGATTCAGATATACCTCGGTCTCAATGCCTGGTAGTGGACAAATGTTCTTCTTCTTTTTAAGTCCTGTGTGAGTGCCTGGAGGCGGTTGGAGGATGGATGGCAGCTAACAGATTGAGATTGAATCCTGACAAGACAGAAGTACTGTTTGTGGGGGACAGGAGGTGGGCAGGTGTGGAGGCGGGTGTGGGGGACTCCCTGTCTGAATGGGATAAATGTGCCCCTGAGGGACCAGGTGTGCAGCCTGGGAATCATTTTGGACTCACAGCTGTCCATGGAGGCGCAGGTCAATTCTGTGTCCAGGGCAGCTGTCTGCTGCCAGCTCCATCTGGTATGCAGGCTGAGACCCTACCTGCCCGCGGACTGTCTCACCAGAGTGGTGCATGCCCTGGTTATCTCTCGCTTGGACTACTGCAATGTGCTCTATGTGGGGCTACCTTTGAAGGTGACCCGGAAACTACAACTAGCCCAGAATGCGGCAGCTAGACTGGTGACTGGGAGCAGCCGCCGAGACCACATAACACTGGTCTTGAAAGACCTACATTGGCTCCCAGTACGTTTCCGAGCACAATTCAAAGTGTTGGTGCTGACCTTTAAAGCCCTAAATGGCCTCAGTCCAGTACGGTATACCTGAAGGAGCGTCTCCACCCCCATTGTTCTGCCCAGACACTGAGGTCCAGCGCCAAGGGCCTCACTGCGAGAAGCAAAGCTATAGGGAACCAGGCAGAGGGCCTTCTCGGTAGTGGCACCCACCCTGTGGAACATCCTCCCATCAGAGGTCAGAGAGATAAACAACTACCTGACATTTAGAAAATACCTAAAGGCAGCCCTGTTTAGGGAAGTTTTTAATCTGTGATATTTGATGTATTTTAATGTTTGTTGGAAGCCGCCCAGAGTGGCGGGGGAGGCCCAGCCAGATGGGCGGGTTATAAATAATAAATTATTATTATGTATTAAAATAAATGAACTGATATCTTCAAGGGAGAAATTAATTGTCTTTTGGGATGAGGATACCTGTCAGCCACGCAGTATTTCATGTTGGTCAGGAAAAGTACAGAACACAAAGAAAACGTGTGTCACCTCCCTCCCCCCCCCCCGCCATTCCTCTGGCCTTCAAATGTGTACAGGCTGTGAGACCAAGAGATAGCAAAGCGCAACTATTTCTGCATCTGACTCCCAAAATTTAAACCAACTTCTCTTTGAAAGACGTAACAACAGACTTTTTGACGGAGGGGGTTGAGAAAGATCAAAAGGATGTGCCATGTTTTGTATTTCTTGTTGGAGTGCAAACAAAACATTAGAACGTGTTTGAGCAGCTGTGCTTTGTTTTGGGGAAAGTGAAAGGATTGTCTCGACCTTCCTGTATTAAGAAAATTGATAAGATTCGTTGAAGAAAACTGCTTTAGCGAACAACTCAAGAAAGAATTGGCTTTGACACTGCCATGTTTTTTTAAAAAAATAAAATAAAGAAAATGTCTTGTTAACTGCCACATGTTTACTGTGGCCATAATCTTGAATTATTAAGGTTAATTTAGTTGCATATTTATGCACAGATTAAGTTCCTCATCAAGTGAGGTGAATAGTGCGTGCTTTAAGACATAAAGTGTACACCACTGTGGTTTTCTGTCTTATTTCCTTTTCTGCAGCAATAAACCACAAACCAGTTTTAAAATTCCCTTGAGTTTAAAAGGTTGGTTTTGCAGAGGGAGCTGAAGAGAAAATAAAGATATGGGTATGCACAGGGATCTGGCATGTGCACACTCACATATTTTTGACTTTTGGAAAAAAATTGTTGGGGCTTCCCCCCCCCCCCAAACGCAGAGGTCCTCTTGCAGAGCGTTTCCATTCGAGCACTATAAATCTTATCAAATGTCACAAGTGTCAGGGCAAAGAAATTTTTATTTATTACTGCATCTATACCAGACCTTTCCTCCAAGTGCTTCAAAGTGGCTTAAATAGTTACCTCCTCCTCATTTTTATCTTCATAGCAACCCTGTGAGGGAGGTTTCAATCAAGAGGCTGTGAGTGGCCCAGGGTCACCCAATGGACTTCATGGCTGAGTGGAGATTTGAATACCGGTCTCCCAGGCCTCATAGCTCTGCACTCTATAACTGCTAAACCACACTGTTAAAAGACCTGACAACAAGTAAATCAATATGAAGGAGCCTGCTGCTGAGCTGGAAAAAGTCTTCCTGGAAAAGATGATATTCTGCCCGCCTAAGGATTTCTTATACTCGCCAAACCAGTTCTTGTTTGATTTCACTTGGGGTTTATCCTGCCACTCATCACTCGAGGCTTTTCCCTGGCTCGTCTCCCTGAATGCTAGCCTTTTAAGCTTGTGTAACCTGTGGGTAATTAGCTGGAGGGAGGAGGTTAACTGGCAGGTCTATTCCAGGCCTATTCAGGACCTGTTCCGGTTAGAATCAACAGCAAAGCCAGAGCTAAGATGCAACAGTGTGTAGTTAAATCTTTTACACAACAAGTTGTTTTGGTTTTCTCAACACTGCACAACTCAGTTTTCATTGTAGGCCTCCTGCTCTCAGTTCAACCCATCAGGCTGTGGAGAGCCTATGTTGAGGGGGGGGATTGCACCTACAAAGATTCATCTTTAAGACTAATGACCACCAGTGATTGTTGAACTAGAACTGCCTTCATCACAAGCAGGGCCGGTGCTAGGGTTTTTTGCGCCCTAGGCGAGATCACCTGCCCCCCCCAATTAATTAAAATAAATAAATAAAAATTAAAAATTAAATAGAAAAATAGAAAAAATAAAGTAGAAAAATAAAATAAAAAACAGCTGAGGTGTTCCGAGGTGGCCCTAGGCTCGCGCTCCCCGCGTGCCTCCGGAGCTTCACGCGGGGAGCGCGAGCCTCGGACCCCTCCACTGCGCCTGTCAGTTGTTGTTGAGCGGCTTCAGGCTGCTCTCCGGAGGCACGTGTGCGCGCCTCAGGATAGTGGCCTGAAGCTGCTCAACAGTGACAGGCGCGGAGGAGGCAGGCAGCCCCAGGCAGCACCGGGGGGGGGGGCGGCAGTGGGTGGTGGGCAGGCTGGCCAGCGTCCTAGGCAGCTGCGTAGTTCACCTAAATGGATGCGCCGGCCCTGATCACAAGCCAGCACAGCCAGTGATCAGGAATGATGGGAGTTGTAGTTCAAAACATCTCTAGAGCACCACATTGGCTACCCCAACATACAGCATCATAGACAGCTCACATTTTATCAGTAGCTGAGGCATGGGACATTTCCCCCATTGATTACATTTTTTTCCTGTTTATTTTGCCTTGGAGCCATCCCAAGGTCTTTGACAGATGTGGTATAAAATACTAAAAAAAAAACGAAAAAAAATCAGTCAGAATATTAATTGCACAGTTCCTTAAAGCTGCTGTGGTCACTAATAAATATTACAACAGGCACGTTTTGAAACTGGATCATAATTTGCACAACTTAGACACAGTGCAGCAGTTGTGTAAATTATGCTGTAAACCATAAACCAGTTAGGCTGCATTAGTAAGATGGTAGTGAGGTGATGAGTCCTGTTGTTTTGTTCTCGTTGGTTTCACTTTTGCTCCAGATTAAGTTGAGAATTTACTTATCTTCCTAATTCATCTACTCAGGCTATGGGATGATTATGCAGTTCAGGAAAATCCTTCACTCACTTTTCCACCGAGACACATCTTAAAAGTGATATGATTGGATGTGGTACCCATAGATCATAATTAATTGTGATTTATATTAGGCAGTATATGCTGCCCTATAACCAAGTTCTCAGAGTGGCTTACCTCTTTAAAATATTTCTAGTTACAGGTAGGTAGCCATGTTGGTCTGAGTCGAAGCAAAATAGAAAAATTCCCAAGTGTGCATGCACAAATAAAAACTTAGTTGGTCTTTAAGGTGCTACTGAAGGAATTTTTCTCTTTAAAATATATTTGTTTTCTTAAAGATTTCTTGGTTTACAAAAGTATGTGCAAGTATGTGTCTCTTTTTTCAAGTTACAATATAACGAAAGGGTGACTTAAAATAGAGTATGGAAGTTGTTTAACTGATAGGCCTTCCGTGTCGTTGCTTACCATATTTTTCAGAGTATAAGGCTATATTTCCCCCCTATTTTTTCAAGTTTAAAATTGGGGGTCGCCTTATACACGGATAGTGCGTATGGGGGATTTCTTTATTTGGAGTCCCCAAAAATAGGGGTGGTGTTATACACGGAAAAATATGGTATATATAAACTCTGTCTTCCCTCAACCAGCCATCTCCTGCGTGTTTCTCTGCTTACCATCAGTAAGGCCTGTCAGACTGCCCCCTTCTCCTCCATAGTCTCCTGGGTAGAACTCAGCAGGAAGGAGAATGGGGATTAAACTAGAATTAATTGGCCAGTCATTGCCACTGGCTCCCCCTCCTGTTTGCCTCTCTGCCTTTTGCTCTGCCATTTCCCAGCATCACATGCCGAGGAAATGTGGTAGGGCAACGGAGGAGAATGATTATGCTAACAGTGACCGTATGCATGTCAGTAAGATACTAGATGCTGTGGAATATTGCTATTCCAAACAAGTATTAAGTCATAAGGTGACCACCAAGTCCCTGGGTCCATAACCCCAAAGGACACAACAAGGAATGAGAGGTGCTCTCTAGCTTGGACCGGTGCAGATCTTGTGTGCTGCAAAAGCCATATGCAGATACTGGAATAAATATAGACTGTGAACAGTGCTCCTATTGTAGAGTAGAATTCTTATTTTATTCTAAATATACCTCTTGTTTTGCTGTAAGCAGTCTAATTCTAGTATTACACCAGAGGGCTTCATTTTTAGGGCACTCATTGGTGTCTAGAATAAACTGCATATATGTTAATAACCTGCCATTTATCAACAGTTTCTTACTCTGAAAGTGGCACCGTTAAGCAAAGTTATGTAGTGATCGAAATGCAGTATTAATCTTTTTAAAAGGGGGGATTCTAGCCTGTAACGGCACTGTGGGCGATTTGTGGCTTATCTGTACCTTTTGCCTGCTGCTTCTGGAAATTTTTTGTAAACAATGCCAGCTGCTTGTTATGTTCTTGTTTATGGTTAGATGGATGGGCAAATCGCAGCATGGGGCTTGGGGGTGGATGAAGAGGGTTTTTTGTTTTTTTAAAGTCTAATTGAAAACGATTGGGCTCTAAGCATTTTGCACACTTTTAAAAAAATAGATGATGCTTTAAATGCTAAGCTCTGCATTTAAAGCAGGAATTCCATTGCCACTGACTTTATTATTCCCAATAATTTATATGCTCATATTAATGGGCAGGAGAGACTTTACAGTAAAATCTTCCCAGAAGTTTTATAGTTTGCATTAGGGTTGAGGAAAAAAAAAGTTTCTCCTGCACTGCCAACTCCTTAGATTGCTTGTGGAGCCTCTCCTCAGAATTTCAAACAGACAATCCTACTCCTATTGGAGAGAATGTCCAAACTGAGTTGGAGGGTAGGGAGCAGGTTATCCTGAGGAGTTGGAGACATTTGTTGTCTGGGGTCTGATTTCCGCCTAGGAAATGTTGCTAAGACCAAGATGTTGTGTGTTATGGTGAACATCACGTGGGTTTACTGTAAAATAGGCACAGACAGCTTTGGTCCCCTTAGATTCTGCCGGCAGCGCATTCTCCTCTCTAGGGATGCCATCCTCTCCTTAATATTAGTAAGAGGCCATATTGTGGTTACAGGTAACATGTAGAACATGTAGAACATGTTTTCTTAGAGTGGAAAAGTGTGATGGACTTTAGGAAATCCTGATACCTGTGACCTCTGGTATTATTAACTTTCTATATTTTAAGAGTTAATTCAAAATATTTCTTGTTTGTTTCATTACTTCAGTCTTGAAATTCTTGTATTGAGGGGAACTGATCGGTTAGACAAAATAAAAGAGTATTTATTTGATTGGTATGTGACAGCCCACAGGCTGAACCCAGCACATAAAGCAATTATATCTGACCGTCCGGCGCCTCGCCAATTTAAACAAGGTTTTCCCCACAGTTTCCTTTTTGGTGAAATGAAAAGTGATTTCAATTATTATTTAAATATTATTATTAATATTTATTAAGTTTGTATACCACCCTTCATCTGTAGATCTCTGGGAGGTTCACGGCATTAGAAATACAAGATAAGAACACAAAATACATTTTAAAAAAAGAATAAACCAAACCAGTAGCCCCTCTTCCCCCATCCTCTCCCACAAACACATTTAAAAGGATATAAGGATGTATTGTGCTGTAAGGAATGTAAATATCTACCCTTTAATGTTATCTTTCTTGGATTTTGCAACATGCAAAAATTATTTGTATATAATGCAGAAATCCTGTGGCCCTTACAGATGTTGTGGGACTCCTCCTACTATCAGTCTAGTCAGCATGGCCAATGATGTGGGATGATGGGAGTTGTAGTCCAGCAACATCTTAAGGTCCAGAGGCTCCTCATCCTTGGTGTAATGGCTGCCCCTCCCCCCAAGTTTGCGACGCTCAAAACGGAGCCTTTACAACACGAAACCAAGCCCTTTAGTGTCATTGGCCCAGTTCTGTGGAACGATCTTTCAACAGAGATCCTATATTAAGCTTTAAAAGTTTGCTGAAAATTTTTCTTTGCCTCCAGACTTCTGCAGGCAATTAAGAAAAACAAAGCTGTAATAGTTAGCTGGTGGTCTGTTTTAAAATTGTGTGTGTGTGTGTCTCCCCCCCCCCCCTGAGTGTATATAATTTGTTACTTTTAATGAAATTGTGGCGTGCAAGTATTTTTGTAAATACAGTGCCTGACCTCTGCTACATGGCAGAAACTTTATTATGGAGCCAGACTATTTCTGAGGACAGGAGAGTTAGTTTGTGCAGCAAAAAACCATATCCTGGGCACAATCACTGGAGAATAAAGTTGCCCCTGACTGTACAGAACTTGGCTCTATCCGTATAACAAGAGTTTGAAACCACACATATAGAGCTTGTATTGATAGAGCTTATGAAACAATAGCCTCCGAATCAGCTGGTTGTAGTAATTTCCCTCATAATCTTATTTGTGGCAGGTGCAATATAATCACCATGTAATCTATTTTGTAATTCATTATTGTTATTTTTCCACTGCAGTTGAACAAGTAAAGGGGTCATGGCACGCTTAACGAAAAGGCGTCAGGCAGATACAAAAGCTATCCAGCATCTTTGGGCGGCTATAGAAATCATCCGAAACCAGAAGCAAATTGCTAACATTGACCGTATTACGAAGTAAGTGTCATTTAAATACTACTAATAAAAATAAAAATGGTATGACCCAATGAGAAGGTGTCAGCACAGAAACATTTTTGTTATATATATGTGTGTATATATATGTATAAAAAATTCATATATATATGAATCTGTCTACTCTTGGACTCTATATTTCAAGTCATGGAAACGGTTGTGTTGAATTGAAATTGACCTGTGGTCTGTCTTGTTCAGTCTCCTGCTGTTAATAGTATCTGACATATGATAGGAAGATGGAAAAAGTTGTTCTCAGGAGGAAAATAATATCCCCACTACAAAGATTGCGTATTAATGGTGGTATTCAATCCTAGTTATGCTTGCAATAGACCCAACAAACTTAATGCGCATGACTAACCTAGGTCCACTAACCTGGAAGGACAGTTCCTGAATTGAGGCTCCAATACTTTGGCCACCTCGTGAGAAGAGAAGACTCCCTGGAAAAGACCCTGATGTTGGGAAAGATGGAGGGCACAAGGAGAAGGGGACGACAGAGGATGAGATGGTTGGACAGTGTTCTCGAAGCTACGAACATGAATTTGACCAAGCTGTGGGAGGCAGTGGAAGACAGGAGTGCCTGGTGTGCTCTGGTCCATCGGGTCACAAAGAGTTGGACACGACTAAACAACAACAACAACCTAGGTCCATTAGCTTCAATGGGTCTACTCTGACTAAGTTGACTACAACCCTAATATAGTAAAAGGTTTTCAATCTTTTAAACAAAAACAAATAACTCTTCCTGTTTATTAACTGCATGTGAAGACTAGCTGTGAGAAAAAATTACTTGCAACTTTTATGTCCTTACAGAACTCTCACCACAACCAACTCTTCTCACTACTACAGTCATTGGCTGCATTCAAACTATAATGCCGAATCTCTAGAAAGGACCATAGCTTTGCATGCAACAGGTCCAGGTTCAATCCTTGGCATCTTCAGTTACAACGAGGAAGCAGTAAAAAGGAAAATGCCCTCTGTGCCCCAACCAGAGTAGACAATAATGGGATAGCTGGAAAAAATATTTTGACTTGGTGGAAGAAACTTTCACTTGTTCCATAGTTCATGCAGCCTGTACTCCACTATGTGTTCTGTTCCTATTTTGTGGCAAACCACAGTTTGTCTTTTTACCCAAATTGGATCCAGGGCAGATCACGAGTCATCATTTGATTGAATTTAGTGATCTTGGTTCATGGGCAAACTTTGGCTTGTACAAACCATAGTTTCCTGGGTTCAGGTGAAACAGCAAACCAGTTTGCTGAAAACAACAAAGGGAAGCTTCCAATCTCCACTAGTGCCTGCTCATTCTTGCAGCAGCAAACCAGTGAGTGAGTTGGCATCTGTCTGTCTCTAGAGACAATGGCGGGCGCCTCCAGGGGTGAAGCCAAACTCCAGGAGTGAGGCCAAGCTGATGTGGTCCAAAGGAAAGAATAGCAATACTTTTGGCACCAGCTTGGCTGTAGGAGCTGCCAGAAGGAGGCGTGCAAGGCTAAGGAGTAAACCATACGCAACAGCAGACCATGTTTGAATAGAATCATTGTTTCATGCAGTGTGGGTGTGTCCTACTGATACCTGCATGTCTGCTTGCAGGCACAGTGGGGGTACCACATATCATGCACCATGAATGGCTACTAAAGCCAGCAGTTACATACAAGCACTTCCCGCTTTTAGATGCCACCTCTGTTAATGTCTCACAGTGTGATGATGTCGCGTCATTTTGTTGTGGCCTCTAGATAAGAAACTTCTGGCTGCTGGTTGTCAAATGCAGGATGGGACGGCTCCCTGGTGAGCAAAAACCTTATTCCATTTTCAAATGGGTTTACAGCAACCTTTGGGGCATTGCTTGTTGATTAAGACTGACTTAGCGCAAAGGATCACCTTGTTCATATTCTTGTACGTTAAATAGTTTGTCCTGCTTTTCTGTTTAGGTTAAGAGAAGTCTAAAAATCCTAGATAGGGTGTTTTCCTCACAGCTAACTACACCAGCAGACATTTGAAGTAATAATCTACAACCATCTCATTTTCGTAACATGGACACTTCATTTCTTAAATTCAGCTTATTTCCTGCTCCTCCTCCCTAAGGAGACCAGGGCAGCAAACATACAAGCAATAAAACAATTAAAATATCTAAAAATGGAATTCCCAAAGGATAGTACAAAGAACGTTACTGGTACATGGTTGCTGTACGGCAGTGAAGCAGATGCAATGATTGGCGGCTGTCATGTTGGTCTCAGGCTTGAGAAGGCTGCTTAGCTGCACCAGGGACAAGAGGTTTGGCTCTCAAGGGTATCTCTATCTTCTCTCCATGAGCATCTTGTCCTCTTGCTGTTCCAATCCCCCCCCTCCTCAAATAACCTTATTTGCAGCATGACTCCCATACCACTCAAGAGCCTCTACAAGCTCCCTCAAATCTGAGAAGCATGCAGACTTTCAACACAGAGCCCACCTTGTTCCTGCACAGCAGGAGCTGGTAGTTTCTGCAGAGAACAGCAAACATATTACGTAATCTGTCCGAGGGTAGCAAAATCTACCCTACTACTCATTTGACCAGCTAATGAAGCGGAAGACAGAGCAGTACGTACTGATGGTATAGGAACTGAGTATTACTGTGCTGGTTATTTGAATTGGCCGTGTTCTTAATAACTGTGAATTGTTCTGTTCTGAATAACGTGAATATTATGGCATGTCAGGGATGTGATGATACTATTATTCTTAATGGATTTATATCGGGGGGGGGGGGTTGAACCACTGAGTGCAGTAATCACAGAAAAGGTGTATAAACCTCATGCCTTATCGGTTTGCAGCACAATCGTAACCAGAAGTAAGTCCCACTGAATTCAGTTTGGGGACTTACTCCCAGGTAATTTCAGTTAGGATTTCTGGAGAGTTATAAAGTGAGCATCGCTATTGGGTACATCACACATTTTTTTAAAAAATTAAAAAATGCCCAGCTTAATTTATTTAAAAAATGAATTTTACCAGCTGCTAGATTACAGACTGCACTATACACCTGGTTCTTTCTGTTTGCTGTCTGGGCTTTTCCTTTGGAGTGCCTTGCGGAGGGACATTTTTGTAGGAATGCTGATTCAGCAAGTCTGAATCATAAGTAGGCCAAACAGATAGGCCGAGGGAAGCAATGTAATGAGATGGGAACAAAATAACAATTTGTGAGAGATCTCACAAAATGTGAAAGCACCATTTAAGAAAGGCCGTTTGAAAGTTTCCTCAAGTTTTACAGGGATGGAGCAGGGAGATGGTTTAGTGAATGATGCTATTGCATTCCTTGAATTTCTAACCAGTACTTTAATTTTGCATATTGCATAATAAGCGCAGAAAATGCAACAGCAGGCTAGTTTGGGGCTGATTTACTGATATCTGTAAATGCCCTTGTTTACAGGGTATGTCTTGTTCGACTTCAGAAACCTTTTTTTAAAAAAACTGTCTTTCATTTTCTAATGTGGTTGACCTTGATGAAAATCCAAATCCCTCCAGCATACTTCATGTCATAACAGATTAATACTAACATAAACAAAAAATAATAAGCCATTACCATCATTAAGGAAAGACTACACTTGAATTTATCATTACCCATGCATTCAGGTTTAGATAAGCTACATTGTTTTTAAAAAATGTTGTTGTTTTTTGCTGAAATGCAACAATTTGGTGTCTGCTTTTCACTTTTTAAGATAGTTTTTATTGTAAGGCTTTATGTTTTATTGCTGTAAGCCACTTTGATACAATTTTATAACATAGTGGTATATAAATATTTTGATAAATAATACATAAACGTGGTAGATTTTCTCATAAAATCTATTTCCCCTTTTCATATTGGCTGGCATCTTAGTTTTGTCTACGTTGTTGTTGTTGTTGTTGTTTAGCCGTGTCCGACTCTTCATGACCCCATGGACCAGAGCACGCCAGGCACTCCTGTCTTCCACTGCCTCCCGCAGTTTGGTCAAACTCATGTTCGTAGCTTCAAGAACACTGTCCAACCATCTCGTCCTCTGTCGTCCCCTTCTCCTTGTGCCCTCAATCTTTCCCAACATTGGGGTCTTTTCCAGGGAGTCTTCTCTTCTCAAGAGGTGGCCAAAGTATTGGAGCCTCAGCTTCAGGATCTGTCCTTCCAGTGAGCACTCAGGGCTGATTTCCTTCAGAATGGATAGGTTTGATCTTCTTGCAGTCCATGGGACTCTCAAGAGTCTCCTCCAGCACATAGAGTCTATGTAGAAGGAAATCAGCCCTGAATCCTCTAAATGATGGTTGCGTTCCATCCAGCTACCAGAGGGAAAGAGGGTGGGATAATGGGCTGTATCCAATTAACGTGTTCCATCAGCTCAAGGATTTATCCTTGCACGTGGAAAATTTCCACCCTGCATGCCCCTACTCTGATCTAAGGTTCCCCAACTCTCCAAATAAGATTTGGGGAGGGTCAGGGGAAGAAGATGGGGATTCTCTTGCACAAGCTTAAATCTTTGCATTGGCAGGGCACATTAGTTGGATATGTCTCAATATATTTGCTGTCTTGTTTCAGTGCTGGATAGATTTCATTAGCCTTGAAACCTGCATGTCTCATCTGGGGCCGGGGCGGTGGTTGCACTGTAAAACTGGTTGGTGGATTGTGCTCTTTTGTCGTCTTGGCTTACATATTCCCAAATGTGGTGTTCTTAAAAGTTCCAGTGAAAGTTCCTGCATTTGTTGTTTGAACGGGACTTCTGAGTTCACGAGATTTGATCCTAAGTACTGGTGGATCTAAAACAGACAAACAAAAACAGTAACTAATTGAGAGAAAAGCAGGAACTAATTGAGACAACACATTGTTTTGGTAGGCAGGAAAGGAGAGCTGAATTCATGGGAAGCTTATCTATAATAAGAGTGGCTGCAATCAGATGTCAAACTAAAGTTTAGCTTGATGAGAATAATCCTCAGGAAGGCTCAGGTTCCCACAATCTCCCGTTCATCCAGTCTAACCGTGAAAAGGAGATTGAAACTTTCACTTCCGGTCTCTGATAAATTATATGTTTATGATATGTAGACCAAGTGAACTCAGCTTTGAAGAAGGCATTAATTATAGTTAGCACACTGCCTGAACCCTAAACTATGGTTCATGTTGACTAAGGTTTGTTTAAACAAGCCAGCTTCATAATTCATTATTTGAAGTTTGCTAGTTTCAAATAAACCATGGTTAACCTTCATCACAGCTTTTCAGTTTGGACAACATGCCAAGCTATGGCTAATCTAACCTGGAATCAAAAGCTGTCAAACACTTCTTCACAGGTTTGTGCAAGAGGAGAAGGTAAGCGTGCATCCTCAAGGTTCATTGTGAGTTGCTGTTGTCATGCAAATTGTGCCTTGGTGTGATACCTGAACCAGTCCAGTGTTAAAACTCTTTTGGTTTTGTACCATTGACTCAAGGTGTGTCTCAGGGGTATGAAATTGTTACTCCAAGAGACCTGAGTAGTTGCCCAATAATGGGCAGCCGACTGTATGCCATATGTATTGACCATTCATCTCCATGACAAATAAAACCCAGCGTGTGAGCTGGCAGAGTAAAAAAATGCGTGTTTTTTCCCCTTGAGGATGATAGCAGGAATAAATTAGCAGTTACGATGTTAAGGGAAGCCCCTTGTTGAAATCATCTTTAAAGCGATCAAAAGCCCTTTCATTTACAGAGGCAAAAATAAGATGCTGTCTTTTCTTCTGGCGTTTTTAAAAACAAACCCCTATTCATACTGCTCAATCCTTCACCATTAAGGTGAGCTGCATGAAATTGATATTCTTGTGGCTTGTTGCTTTTGGCACAGGAAACACTGGCTTTCTGTTCTTGTAACACTGTTTTTTTATTGTAAATTAAAATGTGCACCTATTTTGTCTGTACATGTATAGTTTGTTCTCATTTTGCACGGCTGCCATAACTATCATCCCCAAACATTTAATTTTGTAGTAATCTCACTAAAGCTTCTCCAGCTTCCATGGAACAGCTGCTTGGGGAATTACAGTCTATAGGCCCAGTTTACAAGCTACTTCGTCCAAGGATCGTCTCACCTTTGCTACTGCTGCAGGGTTTACTTTCACGTAATTCAGTAAGCAAAGGATGGGGTCCAAAGGTGTTGGAGAACTCCATCTGCTACTTGCTTTACTGTAGTCCAGAATTCTTTTGCACTTTGTTACATTTCCACCATGAGTAAATAATTTTTTGTTCTTTCATGCATTTAGATTGGTTCGTCCATATAAAATTGTGTTGCTAGGATGCTATATTTCAAAATACTGAAATTGAGGTTTTTTGCTTTGCCGTTTTAATTGACGCTTTTAAGTGTAGTATGTTATGTTGTTTATTTATGTATCATTTGTTGTATTTTTATTTTTATTTATTGTGTGTGTGTGTGTGTGTGTGTGTATATGCTATTATTTTGTTTTAAGTTACATTGTAACTTATCTTGGAGATATATATATATATATACCAGTATATTATGAGGAGTGGAATATAAATACTTTAAATCAATTAGGCAGTCAATAAACTTTCAATCCAGCAGGCCAAAAGCCTGCAAGAACAGAAGCATTTTGTGTAAACGACAGAAATTCTAGGTGCTACAACTGTTCCATGTGCCTGGTCCCCATTTCTGTAGTGTGGCAAAATAAGAGAAATGAAGGATCTGTAAGAAGCAGCTGCTCCAAATAATGGGAAATATGGGCAGAAGGGGAGGTCAGTGGCACAACTGCTTTTGTGGCTTGTGCAGGTGGGGTATTCAGTCTAACCGCCTGAGCTGTAAGTTATTGGCATGTTTGAGTGTGAATGTACAGTGAATTTAATTGCTGGAACAAGTCAGCCTTATCTGCATTAAAATCATTACTTGTGACAGAACTGACCAGATAATGAGCATTATATGAGGTTGCATGTTGCCTGAGGTATTTAAAGTGCGAACAAACAGGATCACCTCTTAGGTCTGTCAACAGCTTCTGCTGAAATGTCAGGTAGATTTCAATGTAATTCCATCTGCTGTGCATCTCTCTATCCAGGGCCTTGCATTTTTAAGTAAATCAGCTATTTTTAAGGATTCCGTGCAGTGGCGTTGGCTCTCGTGCCACGTGAAACCATGGTTAATTTTTAACGATCGTTTCACTTGAATGAACAGAACGCTAGGGCACACTTTTCAAAACTACCCTTGCCTGCAGTGAACGGCGAGCCTAGACTTGCTGTATTGCCCAGACCAGAGCTCTTGGGATGTTTCTCTCTTAACATTGTGTGGTAGACAAGTTTGTTCTTGGCTTACCACTCATGGTTTGCTCATAGGAAACAAGCAAACCACAAGGGTGGCTCAGACAACACAATAGGAGGAGCGAAGCATGGACTTTTGATCAGGGCGCACCAACCCGCTGCTCATTTGCATTAACCATAATTAAACGTTAACTGTGGTTTAACGTGGCACGGGAACTGTGTGATTGTAGCCCAGCTGATTTTAGGCATGTGTACTGTTTTAACTATACGATAGTGACTGGACTGGGATGGTCCCTTGTGTTTTTTAAGTGTAAGAGGAAACCAGATGAATTACAGTTGGACATTTTTCTTTTGGCTGAAATAGAATTCAAGCTTCTAACGCTAGAGAAGTCTTTGTTTGTACAAGTGTGAAAGCTTGCCTTTTATATTTAGTATCGTTGTTGTAGTTTTTACAATATGTAATTGAATATTGCTTGTAAAAACCACCTTGGTAGGATTCACATCCTGAAAGGTGAGCTGTATAAAAAATTGCAGCAAATAAATAAAAATTTCCACCCATGCAAACAAAATGGTAGCAAAAAAATATAATATTATAATAAACTAGTGGATTCAGATGTCAGCTCCCATCGTGTCTGTATTGATGCCCTTGGATAGCAAGTCACTAAAGCCCATAGCTGCCAAGTACCCAGTTTTCCCTGGGAAACCCCCGTTTTTACTTTTCCCGGTGGTCCCCCGTATCACTTCGTCTCCCGTTTTTCTCCGTTATTTTCTCCTGCCGGTGGCCATTTTTTTCCCTTTCTGATTTGCCCTTCTATGGGCACAAAAAATGGCCACCGCTGGCTCCAAAAGTCGCATCTACGCATGCCCGGAAGTGCATAGACGCGACTTCTGGTGTCGACGCCGGCCATTTTTGGTGCCCATAGATGGGCAGAGCAACACCGGAAGTTCCTGACATGCGTAGAAGCGACTTTCGAAGCCGGCGGCGGCCATTTTTGGTGCCCATAGAAGGGCAAAACGACACCGGAAGTTACGTCGACGCAACTTCCGGTGTCACACGGCTGCCGGTCCCGGATTCTGCAGTCCGGGACTTGGAAGGTAAGCTAAAGCCTCTTAGAGATATTAATGAGGTGAGGAGGCCTTGTACATTCAGTGAAAGTACCTCCACTCTGTGTGTAGTATGTTGCTTATCTGCAAAGTTCCTATTGCATCACCAAGTGTGTGATTCAATTTGCAGGCAGTGAGAGCGAGATCTTGCTGCCGCAATGATGCCTTCTGTCCTGCATGAGTTCACTGAAAGTGCAGAGCCACCCCCCCCCCGCTCCCGCCCCATGTTCGAAAGGATTTCAGCTTCGCTTCCTCTTTTTGTGTAATGGGAATGAAAGTGACACCACAAGAGGATTGTGGTGAGGTTCAGCGAGATGAGACTATTTTGGGGGGTGCCAGAGACGTACATCTCGATTGTTTTATTCCTTTTGTATCCTGCTGTATAAAAATACAATCAATAAGTAATATAGCCATATGCATAATGAAATTTAAATGGTAAAAACAATAGCTGGCCCCTTCAGCATTCATATTTATACAGATCTTCTTGGCAGGCTGGCATTACTCATAATTCAAATGAGTTTGCATTTTTAAGAGTTTTGAAACTTGAGGGGGTTTCTTCCCCCCCCCCCCATATTGGTAAGAAACTGAGTGGGTTAGGCATTCTTTAAACCAAAAGGAATAGGTGGAGTTGCTTGTTTATATTGTAGCTTTTAGGGTGAATCTGTTCTCTTGCGCAGGATTCCTGCTGCACAACCTTGTAGTGATCTAAATGGGTTTTGTATTCTCTGTTTGTAGATGAGTAAATCCCGAGAAGCCTGAGCTATAAATACCAGTCTACTGAGCTGTGACCTACGTTTCTTCCCCTCTCCCTCTCCCTCTCTCCCTCCCTCCCTCCCTCCCTCCCTTCTTTGCCCTGTGGGCAGGCAGCCTCATCTGGCCAGATCAGGAATCTAACAAGCAGATTATCAGGAAGAACCTCTTTATTTCAGCAGACAGGTCTTTATTTTAGCTAGTGGAGATTAGCATTAACTTCCCCTGCCTGAGAAGTTGCAGTGCAGACAGCTTGTTTCAGCCTCCTGGCTGCTTAAAGGGTGGTTCGGTGTCTTAGGGGAATTAACTTTGTCTCTCTGCCATGTACTTACCCATCTGCAAACATATTTGCTTTCCTCCTCCCGCCTGACTGGAAAACAGCCTAAGGAGTGTAAAATGCTTCCCAATCTGTTGACCAGAGGCTGAACGCAAATAAGTTGCCTAAACTCCCTTCCTCCAAGGTAAGGATAATCAGATCTTTCAAGAGAACAGCTCCGAGGGGTTGCTTTATCTCTGCCTGCCGTGCAAGGTGGATCCCTGTGCCCCATTAGCGGGAGTTTTCTCCTTGCTTTACTTTGATAATATCCAGGACTGTCACTCTAGCATCTTTAAGATTTCTGCTTCCCCTCTTCCATGGCCTCTTTGCAATCACTCAATGAGAGAGGCAGAAGAGGAGTGCAACTAAAAAATGGCGGACATGCAGAAAGTTCTAGAACTTCGGCATAAGCTGACAGCCTTCTGGCTCCTTTCCATTGGCTGACAGGTCTCTGTTGCTTAAGGCCAGGGGTTGGAGCCAGCACCATTTTACTTGGTTCTTATCTGAGTACCAGGAGAGCAATGGGATGTTTTCTCATGCTAAATTACACCACCAATTCAGAGTCTCCTGAAAGGTTACTTTCCTTTTTTAAAAACAAAACTACTGGTGTTTTACACTGTTTTCTTCAGTAGCACTTGCCTGCCATTTTACTTTATTCTGTCTGTATACTTTTGGAATTATTATTTCTTCTTCTGCACTGATGTTTCTCTGGTGGGAAATAAAACATCTGTAAGGTGTGTGGTTTTTTAAACCAAAATAAAAAATTGCATTGCTATCTACACTAAATTAGTGCTTTTATACCTGCTTTGTTGGCTATACATACCCATGACAATACATGCACTAAAATTCTAAGACTTGGAATCATGGATTTCCAAATTCAATTCCTCTCCATTTCAGCTTTCCATTGCTTCCTCCCTGGTAAACTCAAGCCCAGTAGGTTTTGTTTTGGTACTTCCATTGTTATATTGTCGGCCATTCAGAAAAGTCCTTTTATTCTTAATGCTGCAGGACAACCTAATTCTCTTGAAGCTTTTGTAAAGAAAGTAGCTTCCCAGACTTGGGTCTCCAGCTGTTTTTGGACTACAGTTCTCGTAATCCCTGACCACTGGTCCTGCTAAGTAGGGATGATGAGAACCTGTTACATCTGGTGTGTGTGTGTGTGTGTGTGTGTGTGTGTGTGTGTGTGTGTAATTTACCATGTGAAAGCATGGGATATCCACATGTGCACTTGTGTGGAAAGAGGGAGATAGCCCTTTAAAAAGAAGAAGAAGAAGAAGCAGGTTCTCTCATTTAGTATTTTCTTGCCATTCAGTTAAAATAAGATATTACTGATTTCATTTCTACATGCAATCAAATTGTCCAAGACTCTTCTTCTTTGGTGATCATGCATAGCCAAGTAAAATTGTCTTCCATGAATATGGAATATGTAAGTGACTGTGGAGGACAATTCTGGATCCACACATCCTTCCACAGTGGGGACATAGGTTTCTGGGCAGTAGTTGATCACGGTGAGGATTTGCCAAATGTGCCTTCCTCTTAGCTCATTTCTCCCCTTTGTCCGGAGTTTGTGCTTCTTCAAAGTCCAAGATGCCTTTGGTAGAGGCTGTTCCCCAGTTGGAGTGCTCGTGGGACAGTAAATAGATTTGCCTTGAGAGCGTCTTTAAACCGCTTTTGTTGTCCGCTGACATTTCACTTTCCATTCTTACATTGAGAATAGAGTACCGTATTTTCCGGCGTATAAGACGACCCCCAACTTTTCCAGTTAAAATATAGAGTTTGGGATATACTCGCCGTATAAGAAATACTACCCGGCGTATAAGACGACCCCTGACTTTTGAGAAGACTTTCCTGGGTTAAAAAGTAGTCTTATACGCAGGAAGACGATATGCTTTGGAAGATGATAATCAGGCATCCTTACAAGACTAGAGTAAGAAGAGGCTGCAATGAGGAATTAGCAAATCAGAGTAAACAACAGGATTCCTCACCCCAGTCCTCTGAATTTAGAGGAATGTAAAGGGGGCAGCTCTCCAATTGTCTTAAACTGCATAGCCACTGTGCATATGTTCCCTTGACAATAATACTAGCCTCAGATATTTTTCTTTTCTGCCAGTTGCCATGATACATTTACCATGTGTTACCAGGGATTTAGCAATTTGATTCTGCTTTGATGCTGCTTTTCCATTCATGCTCCCAAATTGCTGGCCAGCCCCTGATGAGCTGAAGGTTTCCTTTGCATTCTCCCAATAGTCATCCCCCCTAAAAGGGTTAGGCAGCTTTCCGTCAGCGTCAGCGCTGTTGTGCATTGGCTTGAATGAAAGTTGTTCTGCTAATCGACATCACTGGCAGGTTTTTTTGTTTGTGGATCTTCAATCTCAAATGGAATGCTGGGTGGGTATAGGAGGTGTAAGCTCATTATTGCCTTCTCTTAGCCCTGGTGGGTAATGGCCAGTTGAAAAGGAAGACTTCTGCCCTTGATGTGACAGTTCTTTCCTTCCCCTAAAAGCAAGACCAAGCTCTCTTGCAGGAAGAGATCCTACCACGCCAGGAGCTGTAGGCTGTTTCCAGCAACGATAGTTACTTCTGATGGAAGCTTAAATGTTTTTAAGTTAATTGCAATAGCGTTTTCTAAATCAGGAGTCCTAAAAATTCTGGACTTCCTCGGTATGTATGCTAACAGCGTACGCAGAGTATGAAAGTGTTAACAAATGCAGAAATAATGGGTGGGGAAAAACTAAAAACGTGTTTCAGGATGTTTGAGTAGACACCTCCGTATCAGAAAGTAGATGCAACCATTAAGTAAGATGCTTTTTTAAGAACTTGTTTTCTGCTCTCTTTGCAGGTATATGTCTCGGGTTCATGGTATGCACCCCAAAGAGACCACACGCCAGCTTAGTTTAGCAGTGAAGGACGGCCTAGTTGTTGAGACCTTGACAGTGGGATGTAAGGGATCTAAAGCTGGTATTGAGCAAGAAGGATACTGGCTGCCTGGAGATGAGATTGTGAGTATATTTCCCACAAGGCTTTACGTTGCATTTCCCGGTACGTTGACTTGCACAGTCTCGCTATTTGCAGTGTGTCCTTGCAGCTTGTGCACGGGGCCTCAGGACAGCTTGCTTTTTTTACTCACTGGATAGAAAGTTATTACCCTTCCACAGTCTCACGTAGCTATAAGAGTTTTGGTTTCCAGCAAAGAATGTTTTAGAACAGGGGTTTCCAAACTGTGGCCCATGTGCTGCCAGTGGTCCACAGGCTTCATCAAAGTGCTGTGTGAGAATTTGTGATTGAAGATGGCACATTCGTTAAAAATTCCTGCTGGTTTCTCATTGTATTTTTATGGCTTCGTTTATTTATTATGTTGTCTTGTAATTTGAATTCCACGGAGCTCAAATTGTAATACAAAAGTATACAATGAGCAAACAATAAAAAAAACCTTACAATTGTTACAACAGGCAAAAAAAAATCTTTAAGTGGTCTGGGAAGACAGATCATTGGCATTTTTCAAGTGGACCATGGGGGGAAAAGTTTGGGAACCACTGTTTTAGGACCAAACTAATTATTTCCCAGATGAGAGCCTCATAGGTGAATGAAAGAAGTTTTTTTATTATTATTTTTACAAAAAACAATATACAGTCGTACCTTGGAAGTCAAACAGAATCCGTTCTGGAAGTCCGTTCGACTTCCAAAAGGTTCGGAAACCAAGACGTGGCTTCCGATTGGCTGCAGGAAGCTCCTGCAACCAATCGGAAGCTGCATCGGACGTTCGGGTTCCAAAGAACGTTCGCAAACCGGAACACTCACTTCTGGGTTTGCAGCGTTCAGGAGCCAAAGTGTTCGAGTCACAAGGTGTTCGACTTCCGAGGTACGACTAATGGGTTTTAGCCAATGCTAGTCCTACTCAGAGTAGACTCATTGAAATAAGTGAAACTAAGTCATGCCCGTTAACTTCAGTGGGTCTACCCTGAGTGGGACTAGCACTGGATACAAAGCAGTGTGTATAGATAATGTACATACATACATACATACATACATACATACGGGGAGACTGCTATTCTGCTCAAGTTCTGCTTTTGGGCTCCCCATAGGCATCTGGTTGGCCACACTGAAAACAGGATAGTAGACTAGGTGAACCATTGGCCTGATCCAGCAGGTTCATCTTATGTTACTATTTTTTAGCCATTAGATTAATTTTAAAGAATGGAAGTAGGCCAGGATCGAAACACCTTCTTTAGTCTGAAAATTCTAACCTTAATTCCCGCCCCCCTCAACAACATACCATGTCACAAGCTCCTTTTGAATACGCTCTCCCCAGTTTCAAAGGAGGGGAGCTGCTCTTTTAGGAAACCTAAGCCCAGAGCACACAGAACTTGTCATGTAGGTTCAACGGATCCAGGCCATAGGGTATAAGTCTTAAAATATGACACAAAAGCGGGGAGGTGGAGAATTCCGCCAGTATGTCTAGGGATAGATGTTTGCTTCTTTAATTGCCCTGTTCTGGTAGGTTATATTTGAAGCACCTAATACTGGTTGCTGTTGGCATGGGTATGACCAAGAATGGCTGTTCTTATGTTCTTTTTGCAGAAGGGTCCTGGATGAATGCCGTCAGAGGAGCTACCATGCAAGAGTTTAGGAGGCTCACTGGGTATAGGGGTAGGATGGGGTGGCCAGTTTTTGTCCTTTAAAGTCCTGAGGATTAGGAGAGCCCAGGACCTCTGGTTGGGTGAGTGGCATCAAAACCCTTTAGATGCCCCCAGGTTGGCTTATGAATCACCACAGAAACCAACCCCAAGCTCCCTTCCCTATCAGATTTGGGTCATAAAAGTTGGGTGCTTTTATCTGTGGTGTATTGATGAGTTGTTACATTCAATGAAAAATTAGGTGAAAAATGATTACAAATCACTTGGAAAAATGCAACAGCATAGCCTGACCCAATCAGAACTTTCTAAAATATATGCTTATTTAAAACTTAATTTACATTTACTTGTACAGTATCAGCCAGTATACCAGGACCCTGGGAAAAGATTGGCTGTTTCATCAACAAGATAATGTTGCTGTGTTAAAGGTGGCCCATTTGAAAAGTTAATTCCAAATGGCAAATTTTTAGGTAAATTATGGACTCAGAAATAAGGTTACAATGCTGAATGAAGGCATTTACAAACCAGTTCCTTGAAGAATAGTAGAAGGCCGGTAACCTCATGTGACAAGGATAATCGCTTAATAATAATAATACGACCCAATGCATGTTTACTTGGGAATAAGTTCCATTGTTTTCAGTGGGGCTCACTCCCAGGAATGTATGTATATTATTGCAGCCTACATTTAAAATGTTATGGAATTATATCCATACCAGAGTAGCAGAAACCCTGCCTTAGAAAACAAAAACAGATTCGGAAGAGCTAATTTAGCCAACCTTGCCCCTACATGGTGATCTCCAGAGATTGGTGGACTACAGCTCCCATCATCCTTGACCATTGGCCATGCTGGCTCTGGCTGATGGGAGGTGGAGTCCATAACAGCTGGAGGGCACCAGGTTGGGGAACACTGATCTAGATAAAAGAGAACAGGTGTAGACAGCAGTTCAAAATGGTTGTATATATTTACAAGTACCTTTTGTCCCTTCGTTCCATTTTTGCTTGGAGAATTTCTGCTGGTCCCTGTTTCAGCTGTTAATTTTTTAAAGTTAGAAACCTTAATATTCTTGAGACATTTTACATGGCCTAAGACATAATACCATGTCAACTTTGTGGTGCTGGACTCAAGTGTTCAGTTTGTTTAGTAATGCCTATGAGGTTTGTGTCAGACATGATGTATATAGGGTTGTGTGCACTTTGCACTAAAGGAAAAACAAAATCCTTCCTCCCCTGCCAAAGTAATTCATACAGAAGTGGCAATATATAAATAAAGCAAATTCCGCCATCTTTCCCCAGTCTGCATAATTAATTTGCTGCATTTACTCAAGCAAAGGCCCATTAGCTTTATATGGCGCTGAAACACTAGGTAAAGGTAAAGGGACCCCTGACCATTAAGTCCAGTCGCGGACGACTCTGGGGTTGCGTGCTCATCTCGCTCTATAGGTTGAGGGAACCAGTGTTTGTCCGCACACAGCTTCCGGGTCATGTGGCCAGCATGACTAAGCCACTTCTGGCGAACCAGAGCAGCGCACGGAAACGCCATTTACCTTCCCGCCGGAATGGTACCTATTTATCTACTTGCACTTTGACGTGCTTTCGAACTGTTAGGTTGGCAGGAACTGGGACCAAACAACGGGAGCTCACTCAGTTGCAGGGATTTGAACCGCCGACCTTCCGATCGGCAAGCCCTAGGCTCAGTGGTTTAACCCACAGCGCCACTTGCACCTGCCCCATCACAATTTAAACTTCTGTTGAGCCCTCCTCTGACTTTAGCATGCATTGCCCATATTCCTAGCCAGAAGGTGGTAGAGAAAGTGAACGGAGATTTTCAAAATGCTGGAATGTACACCCAAGTATCATTTTCTGTGGATTTTCTGTGCTCGCATGGAATTGCAGAATATGTACAGTCTTGTATGCTTCTATTAAAAATGGGGTGTGTATGTGTGTCCTGAGAAGGTGTGAGATTCTTTCTCTTCCCATGTACATATGGACCACATTTAAAAGGATTACGCCCACTATAGCTTCCACACTAATACTATTCTTGCACCACACTGCTATAGTGAAGATTAATTTAATTAAATCAATTTGGAATGCTGAGATGAAAGGTGTTGTATAAATGCAAACTTTGCATATCTTCTGTAATTAATGAAGGTGGTTTTTTTTGCTTCAGTTTGTTTAATAAACACCCTGACTGACATTCATTTAGAAACTTTAACACTCCCCCCTCTTTTTTTTTAAAAAAACATTTAATTACTGTCATCACACTGCCCCCTTCCACTTCCAAATGCTGTTCTTGGTACAATAAAATGAAGACTCTGTTATCATTTTTGCAGCATTTGTTTTTCAGTTTTGATGTGTCCAAAATATTTACTGGGCATGGGCATTGTCTTTGAATGCATCAGATATGCCTTTGATGCATTGAGTTCTGATGCAGATGAGCTGCATTTTTTAAAAAAGTTTGCTTGCATCCTTGATCCTTAGTACACTGTGATCCAGCTGCACATGTGTATAATCTCACTCACCTTGGGGCTTTAGAAAATAGCAGTGATATACAAGAAGTACTCTTGTAACATGCGAAGTAACCCTGACTGCCAGTTATTCTGTTCCAGGCCTCCATGTCTTGCGATCCAGCACAGCTCTCACAACTCTGTATGCAATTCTGTAGAACTTCCCAAAGACCAAATACAAAAATAAGGCATTTATTATTCCACCAAGGGTCCGTTTCTTTAAAAAATAGCTTTTACATAATGCGTGCAATACCAAAATCACATTCATGTGCAATACAGGGTGTCTCAAAGCCAAAGTTCCGTCCAAAAATTCCTTCCTTCAATAAAGAGAAAAGGATCTCTACAAGTATAAAGGTAAAGGTACCCCTGACCGTTAGGTCCAGTCGTGGACGATTCTGGGGTTGCGGTGCTCATCTCGCTCTATAGGCCGAGGGAGCCGGTGTTTGTCCGCAGACAGCTTCCGGGTCATGTGGCCAGCATGACTAGGCCGCTTCTGGCGAACCAGAGCAGCACACGGAAAAACCGTTTACCTTCCTGCCGGAGTGGTACCTCTTTATCTACTTGCACTTGACGTGCTTTCAAACTGCTAGGTTGGCTGGAGCTGGGACCGAACAACGGGAGCTCACCCCGTCACGGGGATTCGAACCGCCGACCTTCTGATTGGCAAGCCCTAGGCTCAGTGGTTTAGACCACAGCGCTACCTGCGTTGTATACTTTTTGCTAAAGGATAATCCACAGACCTGCAAAAAACAAACAAAAAAACACCAGTGCACATCCTCGGGAGTATTGCAGCTTTGCTGTCAATCACTCAAACAGCAGTGGCAGCCCCCCCCCCAACTGTGTGAAATCCTAAGTGGGATGTCTTACTTTTATATTTGGTCTTTGGGAGGTTCTATAAAATTGCATACAGAGTTGTGATCCAGCACATCATGAATGCCGCCCGCCAGCCGTGTCTGGTGAACCCACCTAGAGTTTAGTAAACCTGTTGTTTTGTGAGCTCTTGGCCTTTGACTGAAGGTTGACAGATACCTGCCAGACCATAGCAGATGACTGGAGGGCTAGGTTTAGCTTCATGGGTGACAAAGTTATATTTGCAACACACACACACACACACACACACTCTCAAAAGCACAACTACTCTGGATTACCAATAAAAAAGGTTAGTATCACAACAAGTTCTTCATCTGTTTTAAAAGTGCAGTCCCAGAACCACATAAACACTTGCCCTTATAGTCTACAGGTTTCTTTCCCCCTTGCACTGTGCAATTTTGTATTAAAACAACCCTACTTCTTTGAGGGGTAGATCTCTCCCTGCAATGGCAATGTTTATCAGTCAGCTTTTTGATCATGTCCCCCATTGTCTGCTAGCTAGTACACTGGCCCCACGAGCCTCCCCTTCTACACGTAAGGAAAATACTCTTACAAATATACACCAGGTTTTCCGATTACAGTGGTACCTTGGTTTGCATACGTTTAGGATTACAAACACGTCAAACCTGGAAGTGTGTGTCCCGGTTTGCAACCTTTTTTTGGATTACAACCCATTTTTTTGGATTACGAACAAAAAAATTTGGGGAGGCCCCATCGGTGAAAGCGCGCTTTGAGTTACAACCTGTTTTGGTTTACAAACGGACCTCCGGAACAGATTATGGTTGTAAACCAAGGTACCACTGTACTGTAACTGTCACTCCCTAGGTGCTATTGCCCCCCCCTTTTTTTTTAATAACTGCATTTTTAAAATTTATGAAATGTGGAGACAAGTATCTGATAAAGCATTAACATCAAAGCACTTCCTGGATATTCTGAAGGGTTGACACTGATGCTGTACGTCACGTGATACAAGCATTTGCCCGGGGTTATTCAGTGAGCATGTCAATTCCCTCTGCTAATTCCAAACAGTGCCAGCGATTGGACCATTTTGGCTCTCTCCTTGCTTTGAGTGTGTATTTTCCTAATTAATTTTAACTGCTTGGGAAAGCTTTCAGGAGGCCAAAAAGGGGAAGAGGGGTAAATGGGTGTAGATAAAGCAGTCCATATAGTTGGCTTTAGGGGTGAATTTGTATAGTCAGGATGCTATCTGTAACAGTGTGCTTTCCCCATATCCATGTCTCAATTCATTTTAGTCCTATGTGCCTCAGATGGGTTCCAGTACAGAGACCATGTGTTTTTGTTTTGTTTTGTTTTTTATTTCGAAAGGCCTACAGTATGCAGCCTTTCTCCCGGACAACAGCAAAAATCAAGGTGAACAACTTTTGCACTATGTAGTCTTTGAATTTCCTTGTTATATTCTCTATTTCTGTTTTGCATTAAGGATAGTCTAGAATTGTTGCTTCTGCAAATACAAGTTGTTGTGTTAATAATGCCTACCATCCATGTTCCATGCAGTTCTGGCATTGGCCTGCACAATACAGGACTGTCGTTTAAAGTCTTCTTCTTCTTCTTCTTCTTCCTCTTCTTCTTCTTCTTCTTCTTCTTCTTCTTCTTCTTCTTCTTCTTCTTCTTCTTCTTCTTCTTCTTCTTCTTCTTCTTCTTCTTCTTCTTCTTCCTGGGGAGCTGGAAGTGGTTACTCACATGTTTTGCCACAAGATGTGAAGTTGCAATGGTTTCCCTTTCATCAGTTGTTCTGGGAGTAGATGATGACATCTGGTGGCAGACGTTGCAAGTACAGAGTAGGACTTTCGTACTTTCTAGATCTGCCATTATTAGAACATTGGCGGCCAAATGTTAAAGTTATATAAATACCTCCTGTCTCATGCGAGGAAATCACATGGCAAACATCCATGTACATCCCTGGCTCCGCAAATGTTCCAACACATTTTCAGATGGTAGGCATTTAGAAACAAAAGAGATTGATATTTAAAAATAGTGATAGGATACACATGAAATCAGCAAGAGACATTTGCCAAAATTAGCCTTTTGGCATTAGGATGCATTTTTATCCTTGTAATTTTGCTACTGAATTGCTTTTTAAATTTATGTTTTAAAACCATTACCTTTAAAATTACCTTTTAAATTTTTAATTATTAGTTTTTAATTGGAGCTTTATATATTAGTGGTGCAGGCCCCTTGCTCCTACTCCATTGGCAGAAAGACTAGCCTCCTACCCAAGTTCATATTCCACCCCCTTTCTACATTCTTCAACATGGTTATGCAAATATTTTTTTCTCTTGAATCTCCTTCTCATTTTATATCTCTCTTTATAAACATTTCTCCAAAACTAAGCTTTAAAAATTGGTGATGAAGATTGCTAAAGAAAATGCTTTCCTGCCCCCTCCAACCTGTATAATTACTCAATGTATCTGGATGTCACCCTAAACCATGGTTTGGCAGGAGGGTGAGAACAAGCTGCAGGTGAACCTTATGCTTGTGCACTGCACCTTCCCTTCTACAACGAGGAGTTTGGAGACTTTTTTTGCTTCTGTTTTTGCTTAAACATATGTTGCCATCCAAACAGACAAAACAGTATATGAAGTCAGTTTGTTTCTTGCAAACCTTAGTTAATGTTAACCTTAGTGTGCCGGTTTGGATGACACAACAAACTGTGGTTAAGTGAAAACAGAAGCAAAAGCTTCGGAGCACCTTCTTGTGGTTGTACTGGATGAGGAGAGGGGAGCATATGAATCTGAGGCTCATTGCAGTTTGTTGCCGTCACACTAAAACATGGTTTAACATGACACCTGAACTGAGCTTTTGCCCTTGACTTGGTAATGTCTTTATGAAGGACACACTTGGGATATCCTTCAGTTTATATTTATTTAATGCTACTCAAGCATGTGGTAAAAAACAAACAGACAGCCACCTGTCATTTTAAGGCTCTATACCTGTGTATAATGCAACACTTCTGCTATGTTGGGTGGTGGATGTTATAAAGATGGTTCAATCCTAGTATGTCAGACAGCTAAGCAGAACAATCTCCTTTCGACCAAGGGTTTTATACTAGGGGTTTTTATACCAGGACACAAGATTGTGACCTGGGTCTCCTGGATCCCAAGTTGCTTCGAAGCTATGTGAAAAAGCCCTTAGGTGCAACACAGCAACAAGGCATTCTGTGCTCGAGTTAGTTACTAGTACTATATGAACTTTGCATTAGCGATTTGGAAATCTGAAATTTTATCTCCTTGTTTTGTTTTGTTTATGTTAGCTAATTAATAGTAAGGGCCCAATTCAACCAGAAGTTCTTTTGCACAAGCCCTATTGAAATCCATGTGAGTTGAACAAGCCCTAGTAGTCCTATTGTGCAGCATTCTTTTATTTAAATGGGTGGTTAAGGCTATCAGTGGCTGCTAGTAGCCATGATGGCCACACTTTACCTCCACGGTCAGAGGCAATACGTCTCTGAATACCAGCTGCTCATAGTCACAAGTGAGGTGAGTAACGCTGCATTCAGGTGCTGCTTACAGGCTTCCCACAGGCAACTGGATGTCCATGAGTCTAGATCAGGCATCCCCAAACTGCGGCCCTCCAGATGTTTTGGCCTACAACTCCCATGATCCCTAGCTAACAGGACCAGTGGTTGGGGAAGATGGGAATTGTAGTCCAAAACATCTGGAGGACCGAAGTTTGGGGATGCCTGATCTAGATGGACCTTTGACCTGATCCAGTTAAGTTCTTTTTATGACCCTTGAAGAAAGACTTCCCAGTGGTGGATTGTGCCAAAACATTTTCTTTCCTGCTGATGAGTATTTGGGCAAACTTGTGCAAGGCAGAGGAAGGGGAATCCAGTGTGAGAAAGCTCATTCAGATTAACATCCATTTAGTCTTGGGTAAATAATACAGTATATCAAATGTAAAAATCAGGTGTGCTTTGTTTTCTTTCTGAAGCATTTTGATCTGTGCTATGAGTATAGCTCTAGTATAGTTCTAGGGAGGAGCTTCTAATATGAAAAGGCAACAGAAAGTAAAAGTCAACCCTTTTTATTTTATGGTACTGGTGTAGAATACATTGCACATGTCTTTCTGTTTTTAATATTGTAGTTTATAGTGAGTCTAAAGAAAAGATAAGAGGATTGGTGTTTTGTTTTTCTAAAGCAGGAAATGGCTGTGATTGTGCAAATTGCAACAACCACATGGGCTGCCCTCACAAATCATGCCTTTGTATGAGTGAAAGCCCTACATACACTCATCTGATCCGAATATGTTGTTAGGGTAAAAGAACACATCCAATCAATGGGCTGCACCCAACTAAGTCATACTCTGTGTAAACCCATTGAAATTGAAGGACTTAAGTTAGCAAAACTAAGGTAAGGCCAGTGATTTCAAGGGTCCTACTCTAACTTTTCCAGGCTCAAAACATTTGGATTTCTGTGGAATTTTCTTAATTTTCTACTTTGGTCGTGTTAAGGCACGATGCAGCCAGGAGCACCCAGTGTGCTCCATCCATGCACAATGCAGTTATTCTGGATTCTGAAAGATTATGGCCATTATATTTAAGGCAGTAAAAGAACTGACACTCCCTGAATTTGACAGGAATAAGTGCCAGTGAAAATTTCCCAACTGAGACAACCTTCTTATAATATGTAATATGTCTAGAGATACTGCTGGTGGGCGTGGAGGATGAGAATATTTCCTAGACTTGATACAGGCACATCAACTTCAAAGGCTGATGAGAGATAATTCATATTCACAGAATGAAATAACAAACGAAGGAATGAGATATTTCCTTTTTTTCACATAACAACATAACATAACACAACATAACATAACAATGTAACGTAACGTAACATTGTAGAGAAGTTAAAATTTAGGGAGACCAGGTGAAAAAGAGGACAAGTCTCCTGTAATAATAATTTATTATTATTATTTATACCCTGTCCATCTGGCTGGACTTCCCCAACCACTCTGGGTGGCTTACACTACATATAAAAACATAGTAAAACACCAAGCATAAAAAAACCACTTCCTATACAGGGCTGCCTACAGATGTCTTCTAAAAGTTGTGTAGTTCTTTATCTCCTTGACATCTGATGGGAGGGTGCCACTGCTGAGAAGGCTCTCTGCTTAGTTCCCTGCAAATTGGCTTCTCGCAACGAGGGAACCGCCAGAGGGCCCTCGGTGCTGGACCTCAGTGTCCAGGCAGAATGATGGATGTGGAGACGCTCCTTCAGGTATACTGGACCGAGGCCATTTAGGGCTTTAAAGGTCAGCACCAACACTTTGAATTGTGCTTGGAAACATAATGGGAGCCAGTGAAGGTCCTTTAGGACCAATGTTATATGGTCCCAGCGGCTGCTCCCAGTCACCAGTCTAGCTGCCACATTCTGTATTAGTTGTAGTTTCCTAGTCACCTTCATGGGTAGCCCCACGTATTGTGTGTTGCAGTAGTCCAAGCGGGAGATAACCAGGGCATGTACCACCCTGGCAAGACAGTCTAGGGGCAGGTAGGGTCGTACCTTTAATAGTTGTGTAGAAGCATGAATTTTAGCAGATATATACTGCCATGCAGTTGTTAAAGGTGCAGCAGCCCTGTTCTTTATTCACATGGCCTCCTATCTTAATTCATAATATAGACAAGTACATTACTGAAGTAGAGTTAGGAAGGAAAATGAGCTCAAATTTCACCACCCTAGGTGTTCCAAGATCTGAGTCACACACATGGGGGGGGCCTCTTGCGGTGAGCTGGTTCACATGTCCCATTAAACCACATTAAAGTTTATCCTGAACCATGCCTTAAGGCAACTGAGCAGCATGTTGGCGTGCCCTGCTCAAACGTTTCTGAGATGCTCCTCCAGCCTTTGTTTCCTAATTGTGATTTGCTTGTGGGAAACGTACAATAAGCACCAATTTGCACATAACACGAATCCAGCCTCTGGTTTTTGTTTTTTTCCCCCGCCCTGGTGCGGCAGGAGCAGAAGAGGAGCAAAATGCTCTTTCATATTGAACGATTGCTTATTTTAAAGGATGGTTTAAAGGGATGTGTGAACAAGCCCAGCATGTCTGCAAAACCAATAATCTTGTCGCCTCAAACAACAGCTTCAGTTGCTCCTGCAGTGGAGTTGCCCTTATCAGAGAAAACAGTTGGAAATTGCCACTAAAATATTTATTTATTTGTTATTTGTAGCATAAAGGCATTGGTCACAATCCAGGATGGCTGATTGTGCTGAGCTGAGGGATTTTTGTTTTTGTTTCCCCTCACAGTGCTCATAGCTAGGAACAGAAATCATGTGCACTTATTTATTATATTGAGTTCAGGTTCTTTCTTTCTTTTAAAAAAAGAAGGTATTGAAGAGCATTTGAACACATTTTACCCATTGGTTGCTTAATTCCTTCCCACTGACACCAATGGGGTTTCAAGAGTACTTCGCTTTGACTGGATTGTGGCTCATTCAGAGTTGATGAGAGGCAACTGTTACTCCCCCCCCCGAATTGTATTGAATAGAATATTGCTGTACAGTGGTGCCTCGCTTAACGAATGCCCTGCTTAACAAAATTTCCGCTTAACGAAAGGATTTTTCGAGCGGAGGTTGCCTCGCTAGACGAATGCGTTTTAGCGAATCGCGGTTTCCCATAGGAATGCATTGAAATTCAATTAATGCGTTCCTATGGGCAAAAAAAATTCCAAAAAAATTCAATGCATTCCTATGGGATTTGCTAGACGAATTTTTCGCTATAAGAAAAGACCCGTGGAACGAATTAATTTCGTCTAGCGAGGCACCACTGTATTCTAAAGTTTGAAAAGATGCCTGTTTTGTTATGCTCTGCTTGTAGGTTCACATAAATTTCAAAACTTCATCCCCTTTGTGGATTTTAGGTGGACTTGTGCCAGGAGTGCCGAGCTCTTACATGGACCTCTGCTTTGACCCAGAATAGGTCAACTTCAACAGATCTTTCTGTTTTATCCTGAAGGCCTATTTCGGTTTTTTTTAAAAAAACCAATTTCAGTGAAGGAAATGAGAATTTATAAACTGCAACCTTTCAAATGAACCCAATCAGAGCAACAACAAACTACAAGGCAGCAGAATTTAGAAGGAGGAGAGAGATGGTTCGATCCATATAGCGCTAACCTCCAGCAAAAGATCTAGATTTGGCAATTATGTGTACTTCACATTTTAGTTAATTTTGAGCTTTCTCAGGCTTGGTTCACACTTAGGTGGAAGAAAGTCCTCTTCCAGCTGCATGGAATTTTGAGGAGAGGAGGGTGTCTACCTGAGTTCAGCTCAGTCTCACAGGACAGTATCGTCTTACATCAGGAGACTGAGGAGCCACTTCTCCTCTTATCCTACAGCAGCCTATCTTCCTCTGCGGCTCTGACTGTCTTTTGAAAACAGTGGCTTCTTTTGCCTAGTCAGGGGAGGTAAGCTATATAGAATAATTTGATGCTGTCGAAAGGAAGTCATAGCTGCTTAGACAAATTGGTGTGGGGTTGCAATAGCAACTTCTGTTCCTTTTACAGTGGTGCCTCGCAAGACGAATTTAATTTTTTCTGTGAGTCAATTCGTTTTGTGAAAAATCCGTCTTGCGATTCCTATAGGAATGCATTGGGGGGAAAAAATATTATTTTGCCCATAGGAACGCATTAATTGAATTTCAATGCATTCCTATGGGAAACCGCAATTTGTCTAGCAGGGCATTCGTCTAACGAGGTACCACTGTACTTCCTTTCCAAGAATTCAGGTAAGGCGAATTTTCTTCCGAACTCTGCTTGAAAGGAGTTCCCTAAATTCCTCAACATCCCAGACAGCTGGAGGTGGATTCCAGTCCATGCTTTCAAGCATATAACAGCAGTATAAGATCATGGTTTTCGTGGCCTAATGCAGAGAGAGTACTTTCATTACCTTTGTTCAAGAAGAGAGAGGTCGTGTAGGGATTTTATAAAGCTTGCATTATTCAAGCTTGCATTATTAATTTCTTTTAGCAGGGCAGCTTTTCTGTATAGATGGGGACATTGCATATATATGTTGTGTTTGTGTTGCTAACCAGACACTCTCATAACAAGATTTCAAGCCTTTCTTGGAAGTTAAAACCTTAGCGTTCAGTCATCCAAACATTTGAGGGGGGGGATTAGTGTTTCGAGTTTTAAAAAAGAATTGAATAATCCATTAAAGAGGTATGGTACTTCAAAAAAAATATTTATAATGCCTAACTGTTACTAGACTTCAAGAAATGTGCTTTGCTCATGGCTGTTTCAGATACTGACAGAATGTTCTATCAAATTATTTTGTATTTTTTGTAGGACTGGGAGACAGAAACTCATGACTGGTATTGTTTTGAATGCCATTTGCCCGGAGAGGTGTTGATATGTGACCTGTGTTTTCGTGTATATCATTCCAAGTGTTTATCTGATGAGTTCAGGCTTAGAGACAGCAGTAGTCACTGGCAATGCCCAGTTTGCAGGGTGAGTACATCTGAGCTTTCATGTGCTGAATAGAGACTTGGTATTTGTTATTTCTAGTTTCAAGAAGATGTTTCTTGCTAGGAGAAAACGCCCTGTTTTGCCTACTGCAGGGATGGCAAACCTGTAGCTTTCTGGAATCTTTAACTGGGACCCTTCACTTTCAACAGACCCAGCCAACATGGTCAATAATCCGGGGGTGATGGGAGCTGTAGTCTACTAACACCCAGAATGTCACATGTTTCCCCCATCCCTGCCTAAACAATGCATATGTTAAGTGCAAATCCAGATTGTGGTCAAATCTGGATGTGCCTGGGCAAAATCTAGAAAAGCCTGCTGTCAGTGGGCATCTCTTGAGACAGACGTTAGAACAAATGTTTTGCTAGATTGGTCTGAAGCAAATCATGATGTGCCATAAGCTGGGATTCCAGAAATACCTCCTTAGTGAATCCTCAAATCAGTCTTGACAGACGTTTGTCCTGGTCAGGCAATCTGTCCCAAGTGTGGAAAGCTCCAGTCTATACAGAGGGAGCTCCACAGTCAGTTTCAATAACAGAGCTCCCTCCTCCAATTCAGTTCAACAGTGCTTGGAATCTGTGGGCACAGATCAGATACGCGTGTGTGTGTGCGCGCGCGCACACACACACACACACACCCCAACAGAGCCCACGCAGCCATTTTAACTTTTGCATTTGCCTCAATGTTTGGTACTTCCTACAGTTGCCCAAGCTATCCAGATATGTGTTAAGATTTGGGGGTTCTCTCATAACGCAGATGATGCAGATCAAATATAAAAAGAATATGTGCATATTTGCATAACTACTCCAGAAGGTTTGCATTATGCTGCAGCAAAATGCATATATATATTTTTCTTCTGAACTTTACTGATGTTTATAAATGCTACATAAAACTGGGTTGAGATCCACTGCAGTTTTTTTTATTCAGACATTATAGATTGAGCTATGTTACGGTTCCCTAGAATTTCTATAATGCAAGGGTCTTTTCAGTCCAAATCTCTGTTTTAGTATTTTTCTTTAAATCTCTCAAATACAAATACCAGAGTCTTTAAGCTTTTGGTTCTCCCTGCCCAGTAAGTCATAGTTTGGGGGCTGGGATGGCAGCGGGGAGAGATGGGAAATGAGAATTTCATATTTGCCAAGTTCAGTTGACGAGCCAGGTAGGCTTTTCTCCTCTGCTTTTCCCATTTAACTTCCCTATATATACGTGTATAGATACACATGCATACCTGGAAGATGTGTTGAAAAGCACTGGGGCTGTGACTAAACGATCGTTGTAACTTGTATTGTTGGAAGTATCATCTTGTTTATAAGCAATAATGAGTCTGGTAGCAAAAGTAATAGAAGTTCAATATAATTTGGAGTCCATTGATAGAGGGCTAGGGTAAGCCATGTGCCCCATTTGGCCTCGGGAACAGGGAATGAATTTACTTCCGCCTCATTCCTCATTTAGTTCTTGGTTTCCTTCCTTACCAGAGAGAGCTCCTAACCCTTTGACCTTGTCTTCCCTCTGCCTTCCATTTGCTGCTTTCCAGCTATGCTTCCTGCTTCCTCCCTCCCTTGCCTTGCTCATGATGTGGTTATAGCGCTTCAAGAGGCCTCACTTTAGCCCAAGGAAACTGCCCACTTCCATATTTTTCTGCTGCCTCCTGTCCCACCCGCCCACTTCTTTGCTTTTACTCAAGTGACTGTAGGGTGGCTGGAGTCAAAAGAGGAGAGGGACCCTGTATAGTTATTTAGAAGGGAGAATTTCACCAAGCTACGCCTTCTACACAATTCATAGCAGTGCAGTAACCCATTCCCGTTTTTCAAATGGCTGCCCCAAGAAACATCTAATCCATATAGCTGCTGATCATCCTTATTGCCATTCCCAGCACTGTGCAGCAAGACAGATTTTTGCTTCCAACTTTGCTGCTATAGCCAAGCTTGTAGTTCAGCGCTGGGGACTGGGCACATATTCCTGGGTGTTATTGGCTCCTTAAATTACGCCCATCTTTTTTTCCTACATACTGTATCTTCAGGCAATTTCAGTATAATTTTAGGGGTGTATATTGTTCTCTGGAATTCATTGCCATCAGGCCACAAACACAGCCTTAAAGAAAATAAATGAAATGAAAAGAAAAACCCCACCTAGGTCCCTGCAAGAATTGTGACCCTGTACCATTTGGCAAAACAACTCCACGCAGCCTGTTCTGCTAGTCACTTGGCACTCTGCCTTAACACTGGCCAGTTGCATCTCTCAATGTTGGTGTCCCACTATGCACAGCAGTAGTGAAGCAACAAGCATATTATACAGAGCTTTACTTAATGGTGGCAAATACCAGTCGCTACTCAGCAGAGGAACAGCTGATGCAGAAAGATTTGAACACCACCACTGGTTTATTGGCACTGGAGTTTGCAGGTGTAGGTTTCAGTTTGCAGGTGGGGTGGGGTTTTTTGATACTCTCATGTTCGTTTGGTATGCTTAATTTTACGGGCGAGTGCATATTCTCCTGCAGACTGCAGTGCCGTCAGGCCACGAATGCACTTGTTTTGGAAAAAGCAACACTTGGTCTGCTTCACACCATTCTTGCTCTCCCTAGCAGGAAGCAGAGGCGGCTGGCTGTACTTGGGAGAGCAGCAGCTGAACGACCAAGTCAGCTTTCTGCATTTCCCCCATCATCTTGCACAAACGTTTCTTCTGAGTTTCTACTATTATGAGCAGCTGAACTCGAGATTCATAAAGTTAAAATCTCTCTACCCCTGCCTTTCTCTAATGCAGGGGTGGGGAACCTTTTTTGGCCCAGCAGGCCAACCCCGTGGGTTAACATTGACAGATGACCAGGGCCACTTGCCTATTAGTCATCTGACATGGTCCCGCCCACCTACCTGGACCATGAAGGTGATGGCGTGGGGTGCACCAGCGCATTCACTGCAGGGACCCCAACAGAACTTAACCCCCATCCCATCCCCCAGTGACATCACCTGTTGGGCAGGTTGGCATGGTTTGGGGAAAATAGCCCTGTGGGCCAATGTGGACCCCCTGCTGGATCCAAAGTATGCACCCATGCTGTAATGCAGGCACACCTTCAGCTAAGAAACAGGTGGTTCACTTGGGCACCAGGAAATAGGCAGTGGGTAATATCAGCTGGCTTGGCTCCTTCTGATGCACCTCGTTCCCCAACTTCCTTGGTGAAAAAGACTGTTTAAAGTGATGATGGCAGCAGAGCAGACCTTTGCATCCTAACTGGGTCGCCAGTTACTCCTTGGAAAACAGGAAGGGGGGGCAATTCAATGCATATTTGAGGGAGCTTAGTTCTCCCCCTCCTGCCAACCTAGCAGTTCGAAAGCACGTCAAAATGCAAGTAGATAAATAGGAACCGCTACAGCGGGAAGGTAAACGGCGTTTCCATGTGCTGCTCTGGTTTGCCAGAAGTGGCTTTGTCATGCTGGCCACATGACCTGGAAGCTATACCCCGGCTCCCTCGGCCAATAATGCGAGATGAGCGCACAACCCCAGAGTCGGTCACGACTGGACCTAATGGTCAGGGGTCCCTTTACCTTTACCTAGTTCTCCCCCACCTGTGCTTTCCCTCAGAAGGTGTCTTTGAATCCCAAACCCTCAGTTTATATCAATATGACCCAGGCTGTGTTGTCCTTTTAATAATAGCTGTTCATCAGACGGCATACATGCAATACCCTAATGCAGCTTTAAGTAAGCATAGATGTGAACTGCTTGTCTCCATTCCTCTATGCTTGCGGTTATATATATATATATTAAAGTCAAAAGCCAAATAAGATTACCAAATTCTACAGGGGCAGTAAAGAGCATATGTGCTTTGAAAACAGTTTTATTTTTTCAGTCCCTTTGTGAATTGAGATTCAACAAGTTTTTACAGGGTAATGTTTGTATTTGTTAACAGCGTACATGAGCTACCCAGGCATTCTCCCATTCAGGAATTGTAAAAGTCCAGGCATGTCTAGAAGCACATCAAGCAGCTGCCATTCTTGAGTTCATATTTTAAAACTTATCCATTTTTTTTAATGTAGTGGTTGAGTGAAAGTCTGAAAATAATAGGCTCATAAAGGCTAGTAACAGATTACCATCATAATTAGTTTTTTTAAAAAAATATTTACAGTATGGTATTCCGTGACCAAATAAACAAGTTCACGCATACTGCAAAGACATGCACAAACAAACAAATGTGCAGGTTCCTGAAGAGGAGATCACAGGCACTTTCCTGCTCATCTGTTCTGCTGCTGCTGTACTACTGTCAACTAAATCACGGTTCCCTTAGTGTTAACATCTGAATGAGGGCTTGTAGATTATCTCACTGCAAGCAGACCATGAACTGAAGCCAATATTTGTTTATGGACTGGAGAAAGGAGCAAAGCAGCCGCCATATTCTCTTTCGGAACCTGCCCATTTGCTCATTCACGCTAAGCCATGATTTGGCTTAGTGTCCTGTGTGAACTGGGCCAATATGTGGAGCAATTTCTGGAATGCTTGACGCTGAATCAATTACAACATGCTCCAGCACACAGACATTGTCTCTGGTTCACCATGAATGTGGAATTGTCAAAAGTCAGTACTGAAAATATTTAATTGGCGTATGGACAGGGCCTTCCTTTGCTGGTGTGGCGGCAGAAGCTAAAACTGATAGCAAGACCTGTCTGAATATTGTCCTTTATAAAAACGTTGGGACTGTTGAACCTGGTGTGCAGATTGCTGCTGGCTAAAAACCACAGTCTAGGGCTTGCTGATCAGAAGGTCGGCGGTTCGAATCCCTGCAACGAGGTGAGCTCCCGTTGCTCGGTCCCAGCTCCTGCCCACATAGCAGTTTGAAAGCACATCAACGTGCAAGTAGATAAATAGGGACCGCTCCGGTGGGAAGGTAAACGGCGTTTCCGTGCGCTGCTCTGGTTCGCCAGAAGCAGCTTTGTCATGCTGGCCACATGACCCGGAAGCTGTCTGCGGACAAACGCTGGCTCCCTCGGCCTATAGAGCGAGATGAGTGCCGCAACCCCAGAGTCGGACACGACTGGACCTGATGGTCAGGGGCCCCTTTACCTTTACCTTTAATCTTAAAAACAGTTTGGCATTTGGGTTTCCCCTCCCATATTTCTAGACGAGTACCTTCCTGGACACATTTAAGCCAGATTGTTGAATCATTAAGGGCTGTGAGAAATGTTTATTCGTGTTACAGCTTTTTTTAGATAGTAGATCTGAAGAATTCATTTGTCCAATGTTATTCATTTGACAGACTTCGGATAATTCAATGTATGTCTGAAAAATGCTGTTGCTTTGGTCTTTGAAAAATATATGCAGCACATGTGCAGATTAAGCATATAGGGTCACTGATGCACTAGCCCGCAGGAGACAGTGCCAGAACATCCACAGGCAATTCTGTTTATGCCAGGGGCACCATGCCATTGGCTTTATAGTAAACGAACCCTACTCTAAAACAGTTTTGTTTTTCCAAGCATGCTGGCTGTGTAGATATTTCTCAAGAAGTGGTATGCCTCCTCCTAACTGGCTCTTAAATCCAAATCTGGCTGTCTTCCTTTGTCATTTTTTCACTGTAGTGTTTGAAAATGAATTTGGACATTCAGAGCCGGGGACAGGAAGCATAAATGTCCCGTGCTTCCTTTCCCTAGTACTGCTCCATAATATTTGAAACAGATCAAGAGGTACTATTGCAGGATCAATTTTTAGTTTGCTAAACCATGCTATTCTTAATGCCAATGGAATAACCTGAACTAACATACTTATTTTCAGCTATACTGACTGTTTTTGCTTAGAGAACAAGAACAGGGAGACTCAAAAGAGTATTGCTTGTCACCCCGCAAAAGTACCTCAATTCTTTTGCGTCCCTTAATGCGGTTTGAAGGAAAATACCAATATTTTTCTCAACTTTAAGGACAATATATTTTTTTTGTTGGGAAGCAAGGTGTTTCAAAATTAAATAAAGGTTGCTTTTCTGCAGGAGTATATCAGCACCCCACCACAAAATTAAACTTTCAAAGGGCTTTCCAATGTTTTATTTCAATTTTTCTATTTATTACAGTGCTGAAAGCAATAAACACATTTGTTTGCAGGAAAGTTTTTGTTTTTTAAACTGCACTCCTACAAAAAGGAAACACAAAAAGAACTTGAAGGAGTAACCTCTTTTTTTTTTTTGCGTGATGTATGTGTGTTGTCACTTTTTGGGTGGTTTCCCCCCTCATGTATAAAATACATTATAAACAATCCAACCTTTTCATTTCCTCCTGCATAACTGCTAGCCCAGAACTCTCTATGATGGAATAGTTGAATAGTTAGCAAATTGTGCTTTAAATGTTTGAGACAGGTACTAAACAGGTGTCCTTGTGTTGTGCATTGCAAATTTCACTTACGCGATAAGACCAAAATTACTCAATTTCCAGGTATAGCAGCACATTGAATCTGGATAGCCATGTTGGCTTGAGTGGAAGTTTTCAAGAATAATGATTTTAAGGAATGCAGCCAATATACCAAACAGCTTGCATTCATTGGAAACCGACATAGGAAGTAGTGGTTAAGAAAGCTGCACTAAGAATTTAGAATAAAGCTGTTTGGGTTTCAGAGCACTCTTCTGGCACAATCCTCTGGTTTGATATTACTGTACAAGAGTGATTGTGAAGCTCTGATCTTCTGTAAAAGGAAGGAACAACTTTTCAGTTTCGTAATCTGGATTAGGTTCCATGGCATCTGAACTACAAGAGAGGGAAAAGGGGGGGGGACACACCAAAAAGGCTACTATAAGTTTTTCGAAGTGGTTGACATATGTGACACAACGAGGATATCTGTGCAGGCAGGGTTTCCTAGTCTCACTCCTCATACACATGGAGTTTAGGTTCATATCCATGACTTGCAGCCCCCATGACTTAAACAAACAAACAAAAAAAGTGTTTTTCATCCAACAGCTTTTTGCTCCCCCAGTTAACAGGAATAGAATCATAGAGTTGGAAGGGATCCTGAGGATCATCTAGTCCAACCCCCTGCGATGCTGGAATCTCAACTAAAGCATCCATGACAGGTGGCCATGCAATCTCTGCTTGAAAACCTCCAAGGAAGCAGAGTGCACAGCATCCAGAAGAGAGTCCTGTTTTTATGGGGTTCAACTCACAGTTCTGCAGTTTCTTCTATAGGAAAGGAAAGGGACCCATTTCTACAGTTTCCAGACAGATAATCTAATCAGCCAGTCACATGCCTCCCTCTGCAGACAACAATTGAGGCCTAGGCAAAGGGCCGGGAGGGGCTAGGAAGGGAGCTAGCTCCCTTATCTCCCTCCCCATCTCTTGCAATCAGCTGCTGAGTGGGTTCCTTTCAGCTCATTCCCTCTTGTTTGCCTTTAGCTCTTTCTTTCTTTCTTTTTTATAAAAAAGCAAGCACGACCTGCCTTTACCCCCTGGGCAATTCGGCTCCAGGGACCACGCATTCGCTCCATAAGACGCACAGACATTTCCGCTTACTTTTTAGGAGGAAAAAAGTGCATCTTATGGAACGAAAAAAACGGTATCTAGATGCCATTGGGGTTTCTCACCAGCGTAGCATAGCACTTAGAGTGCTATAGCAGAACGTGAGAGACCTTGGTTTAAATATCAGTTCAGTCTTAGACTCTATAAAGGTGAAATCAAGAGAGACATTATCCTAGTTTCTCTTCCTTTAACTGTAAAACTAGAATTGGCAATTTAACCTCATAGGGAGGGATGTTTATAAGGGCAATTAAAGTAATTGTATTAAGCAGTTTGCACACTAAAATGCCAGTCCAAAGCAAGTTAACATAGACATAAATCCTGTAGGTTTCAGCAAATGCATCGACCCAGCGAACTTTGGGGCAAGTTAAGTGTGCTTAGGCATGGGATAACAGCCTAGGATGGTTATTGCATCATTTCACAGAAGCCATTAGATTCCTCACAATTAAAAAAAAACGACAGCAACCCTCTTAGAGAGTCTTTCTTCGCTTTCTGGTTTTAAGAAATTAGAGGAGGGACAGACAGAATGTTCAGCGTCTTCTAAACCACCATCAGCCTCGCTCCATGCAGATTCTTGCCTAATCACAATCTGCAAGTGAATATTATTCTAGCTTGCTTGAGCTAACCTGCCACTCAGTGTTTTGCCGTTGGATTTTTAAACATGTTTTGCCTTGTAAGATTTTAAGAGACCTGCTAAAAGTCTGAATTCTTTAATAAGACTGCTTCTTTTCCTTTTTGTTTGTTTGTTACCAGAGCATTAAGAAGAAGAACACAAGCAAGCAAGAGATGAGCACCTATTTGCGCTTCATTGTCTCCCGGATGAAGGAACGAGTGAGTGTTGAAACATGATGCTCTTAATGGTGCATTTGCTCTTTATGGCTAAGCCCCAGATTCCAGTGTTCTCCCCTGTACCTTTCGATTCATTTCTGAAGCAGAAGACAAGGCAGTGGTGGCTTCTCTCTTCTCCACCCCCCCCCCACTCCACACCCTTCTCCCTCACCTCTCCAGCTCCTTTTGATCTCCCCCCTCTGCTAGAGGGTGGCGGGCAAAAGGATTGCATGACAAACAGGTTTCAACAGCAGTGCCGTGACCTCACGCTTGAATTCAGCTGCAGATATGCAGGGGGAATCTTCAGGTTGCAATCTTGACAACTCTGTGTGGTTTAGCTTCTGAATGGACTTGTTCCTTATTGATTTGGGAGAATGCTGTGGCCCAGATAAGCTTGAGAACCTCTTGGCAGACAACAGCATTTTCTTGTTAACAGCTGGGTGACACTGGATTGTTATCCAGTGTCTGTGTAACAAATGGCCATGGCTTCAACCCATGAGATAGCCTTGCATCAGGCCCTCGAGTCTCCCAGATGATCTCTTCCTTTCAGAGAGAACTTCGTGAGGCTCTTACTCAGAGAGCTGGAGAACTCTATGGCACTACAGGACCCCTGTCTGTAATAGGTACAGCTTTCCTGTATCCTATCGCATTCCCTCCTTCCTGGCTCACCACAGGAATGAGCACCCCCAGGCTCCTCCTTCCTTTCCCTCCTCTTCTCTGTCCTTCCTTCCTCTTTAGGCAGCAGCCCCTCTCCCTTATAATCTCTTCCACTGGTTTGTCTGCTTCCCTCCTCAATAGCATTCTCCACACTAGCTTCCTCCGTTGTTCCTTTCCGCTTCTAGCCAGGCCCTGCTGCTAATGCCCTGTATACCATGGCAGAACATGCTCCAAGGTTTCACAAGCATATTGTCACTGCACAGTTCCACCCCTGTTCTGGTTTCCCATCAGGTCATCTGAGAAGCCACATGGAGCTTGGCTGCAGCGGCCACACACTTCTGGCAGCATGATTTGGGTGTCCTTTCACTTTCTGTAGGGCCCTCTTCTTGCTGACCTGCAAAGGTGCCAGGTTGTCCCCAAGATTGAGGGAGCCCGGTGCACAGCACATGCATGTGATGTCACATGGATTGCATGTTGTCCAGAGGAGGCAGAGCACTCTGGAGGAGCCAGCCACTGAAGGTGCGGCGTGCAGTGCGCGTTGTGTGTGGCATCACACATGTGCGCAGGACCCGCTCAACGTTGAGGGGGCTGAAGACACCTCGCCCCTCTAGAGTTGGCACACCTGCTGAAATCACCGTCCCAATATGTTTGAAGCTTAATAAATCTGTTTTGGGAAGGAATCACTGTTTAAAAATTCCAAATGGAGAGAAAAATGCTGTGGGTTTTGCCCCATAATTATAGCATGGCTGTTTTAACAAGAATTGCTTTTTGCAAGGTGACCTCAGGAATTTTTGAATTAGCAAGTTCAGAAAACTTTTAACATTGTCCATGTGTATCCACTAGTTAGACAAACACACTTTGGGGCCTCCATCTGAATACATTTGAATTATGTCGGTACTTTTCTGTTACAGCACTAACTAGCTACTGAACTGATAGACTGTGATGCTTTTTTAGGCTATTGATCTAAACAAGAAAGGCAAGGACCACAAACACCCAATGTACCGTAGGCTGGTGCACACAGCTGTTGATGTTCCAACTATACAAGAGGTATGTTCTCCAGTGGTGGACCTACATTCTGGGGGCCCTGAAGCTTAAACTGTTCACAACCAGCAGTGAGGTCTGGTAACTGCTGTCGTCTTCTTCCGTGGAGTTGCTCCATGGCAGATCACCACGACGGACTCTCAAACTTTGGGATGGTTGAAATACGCACAGCAGGAAATCAACCAATTTGAGTTGTGTGACTCAAATTGGGTCTGCTAGACCCCAAAATTTTAAGCAATGTGGATTAAAAGTTGCTTCTTGGGTCCTGAAGCTTAAGTTTTGTTAGTTTCCCAATAGATCTGCCCCCGGTTTTCCCTTATAGTAATTGGAATTGTTCTTTTTTGTGCGTGCCTTTTCAAAAGATGACGAACGGCAGTGGAATAGGGATAGATTTGGGTGTGTGGGTGTGTGCATGTTAATGTGGGCAGCCCTCAAACTGCTTATCCCAGATCAATCCCACTCCAGGAGGTCAGCATGCTCCATGTTGGGTAAGCCACGTGCCAGTAAATCCTGACAAGATGTAGCACTTACATGTTTATTAAGCCAATAGCAGGGCCGCAGCGTTTTCCAGTGGCATCACTGTGGCTTACCAGGAGAGGCAGGGCGAGGTGATGGCAAGGTCAGTGTGATGAGAGTGCCAGATTAACTCTGCTTGCACATCTGTGCCTTGCCAAACTTGCTGCTGCTCCCCCCCCCCACCTTGATAAGCTCAATGACACAAGTGGTTGAATAGTTAGCTAAGCACTGCGCTGCACATAAGGGCCTGTTCCAAATGGGCCACTGGGTGCCCGTTAATCAAAAATGCTAAGGATTGAAGCTGGGACATTAAGCGTACAAAATCTGTTCTCTGGGTTGTGTACACTTCCACTTCTCTTTTCTTTTTTTACTCCCACAAAATGTGTAACATAGAAGCCATTGTTTGCCTGCGTGTGATTGGTCACCAGCTCTAATGCATGCTTTTATGACTGTTTCAATCTATTTAGAAAGTAAACGAAGGAAAGTACAGGAGCTATGAGGAGTTCAAAGCAGACGCTCAGTTGCTTCTACACAACACAGTGATTTTTTACGGAGGTAAGGTCGAAACGAACCAGTGCGATAGGATCTTACATAAGCCGCACACCTCATAGGGTTGAGCCGAAATATTTCCTGCAATTTCAATTTCATTTCTGCTCCTTCGAAAGCATTAATTGCTTTCCATTGGGGCTATGGAATCTCCCAAGTAGGTTCAAAGGAGACAGTGCTTCCTACCCCCAAGAGAGCTAACTAGTCCTGAGATAATCCAAAATGACCCCAGCTCGTGGGAGGTCTCACAGGCCAACTCAGCTAAAGATCAGTTGGCTTCCCTTTTATATACAGTGGTACCTTGCAAGACGAATGCCCTGCAAGACGAATTTTTCGCAAGACGAATGCGTCTTGCGATCTGATGGTGACTCGCAAGACGAATTCATTTTGCGAAAAATTCGTCTTGCGAATCGCGGTTTCCCATAGGAATGCGTTGAAATTTAATTAATGCGTTCCTATGGGCAAAAAAAGAAATTTCAATGCATTCCTATGGGAAACCGTGATTCGCAAGACAATTTTTTCGCAAAACGAATTGACTCACGGAACGAATTTAATTTGTCTTGCGAGGCACCACTGTACCTTGCGCAAGCTCTCCCAAGTCCCATGTGACTGGAGCAGGGTTTCTTGACTGTACAGCTATTTCAGCTGCCAAGTTGCCAAGCACTTCCAAACTTACATCTTTAGGGTTTGTTTCAGTGCTTCACAGTCACATGCTCTGGAAACTGCTACCCTCAAAGCATCTTCAAAAAACACGTGGGCATTTCCCCCTCAAGAAAGACTGCCTATTTATTGAGTAGGAATTTCCAGCTTGCTGAAAGAGCAACAGCAGCAGGCATGAAAAATCAAAACGATAAATGTTTGGCTTGGCCCTAGTTACAAATCTGAATGCATTATTTTACTCTCTGGCATTGTCGCTTCCTCGCCGGTGTGCCTCTCGGAAGTGCGTGTGCAGGAAGGATTAAATGTGGCTAGAGCCACAGAGATCTCAAAAGCAAAAACACACCCACTGGCCTTTAGCTCCTCCAGAGATCAGCCTGCTCAGTTGAAATTTTAGAACATCACAAACAGAGAGAGCAGGTGTGCTGCAGGCAGGTGTTTTCAGACATAATAGTTCTAGAGGACCTCTAGCAAGCGCAGCTGCATAGTGCATGTACCAGGGAACAGAAAACACCCCTTTCTCACCATAGTTGGATATATCACTGAGAGAGAGATTATACTCTGTGTGGCAAACACATCTGCTATGTTCCCCACAGTAAAAAGACAAAATTCAGAGTGTCTGTAACATGCACCCAAGATTCCTTAGTTCTATTGCACGTTTACAAATGTGCCCTTCATACGTAGATATTTGCTCTGGGGGACCTTGGCATATAGTCAGTGATAGAAAATAGCACCAGTGCAAGAACTACAGAATCACAGGTTGAGAAGCTCTGAGGAATCAGAACAGAAATTAGTAAATAGCCATTACAGTGGTACCTTGACTTACGAGTGCCTCGACTTTCGAAGGTTTGACTTCCAAAGTCCGCTAACCCAGAAGTATTTTCGCTGCACGTGTGTTCTGCGCTTGCAGCGTGAACAGTTTGCGCATGCGCAAAGTGCAAAATCGCGCTTTGCGCATGTGCAAAATGGACGCTTCGACTTCCGAAGGTTTTGAGTTCTGAAGAGCGCCGCAGAACAGATCGCCTTCGGAAGTCGAGGTACCACTATATAAATGCATCCATTTGGTTCTTCACGCTAATAAGAGATTGGTGGTTATATGCAAAGTGTGCAAATACTTACTTGCATGTGCCTTTATTTGCAGCGGACAGTGAGCAAGCTGATATAGCCAGAATGCTTTACAAAGACACCTGCCATGAGGTAAGTAATATCCAGCAAGTAAGTTGGCTGCAGTACTATTTGGTGTCAGGATAATTATATAGCTGCATTTTAAAAATCATGCAAACAGAAGAGGAAAAATGGATTTTATTTTTATTCAGTTTGTGAGAGGTGGCTGATGAGTTAATAGAAAGAGATGGAATTGGAAGTGAAGAGTTCTAACTTCTGGTTCATGCATTTGCACTCATCCAAATCAGAGATGTTTGACACCTGCTTCAAAAATCGAAGCCACTTTTTCACTTTAATAATAAAAAAAACGGAAACATCTAAATAGAGTTAAACATTGTCAGCTGTTGTATTAGTGCTTCCATAGTCAAATTATTCTAGAGGGTGGGAAATGTTTTAAAGTTTCTAATTATTCTCATATTCATGGCATAGTTTGTTTCAAAAATAATAATAATTGAAGACGTTTTTGGTTTTATACTCAGCACAAATAAAAGAGTGCTAAGGCCAAACATTTGCTTAGCGTGTACAGGTAGTATAATTTTGCAAAGGCAGAGACCACGTGAAAACCCCAGTCAAAAATATAATCATCCTAGAGAATATACTGTTGAGGCTTACAGACTGTTTCCCGTTTCAGCTGGACGAACTTCAGCTTTGCAAGAACTGTTTCTATTTATCAAACGCGCGTCCCGACAATTGGTTCTGCTATCCTTGTGTAAGTTTTACTTCTTCAGTTTGCTTTTTCACGCTACTCACAATTAATTTTTCAAATTTGCTGCCACAATATATGGTGATGACCAGCAGCTCAGATAACCTTTTAAAGAACATTATATTTAAAACAAAACAAAAACAAAACCCAAAGGTCTATTAATGGCTACCAGCTGTGATTGCAGAATGAAATCCCCGTGTACTAGATGATGGGAACAAGCACCAGTTAAGAATTCAGATGTACTAGCTTGAAACTCGTTTTACACTTTTGACTATCATGGATGAGTTTCGTCTTGATTCTGCGGTTGAGTGTAATACTGTTAAGTCCCATAGCCAGCCATCATCCTGCAACTTACATCTTTCTTTATTTCTAGATACCCAATCATGAGCTGGTTTGGGCTAAAATGAAAGGTTTTGGATTCTGGCCTGCCAAAGTCATGCAGAAAGAAGACAATCAGGTGGATGTACGCTTTTTTGGCCACCACCACCAAAGGTATGTTCATATTTGCAGCTTCTGATGAGCCTACCTCTGTTTCTTAAGGTCGAGCTGGGGGGAAAAATAAATCACAAGCCACATAGACCGTGTTTTGTTTTCCCTAACTCACGCAATTTTAGAAAAGATATGAGGAACTGTCCAGTGACTTCGCTTTCAGAATTGCTGCAGGGATGCTCTCGAACATAATTTATATGAAAGAATGAAACAAAGTCTGCCTGACTCGTTTATTCATATAGCAGTCTGAATAAAAGTGTTACTTACAGATGTAAAGCATTTCAGACATGTGCAAAATGGGATGAGGTCAGAACCACATACAAATAAAAATATCCTTATCTAAGGAGCTGTTGTTGTTGTTCTAAAAAATCCATATTACAGCAATATATCCCCATCCCCCATCGCAAAGCATACTCATTTTATTGTAAGAAACAAAGTAAGAAAGAAGGTTAATATAGAACCATTGCTAGAGGGGAAACATTATTTGGTAGCACTTTTCTTTTATGCTAGGTATTTTTTAAAAAGGGATGTGGGAAGCTTCAGGTGGAAAATCCATGGCCCGATTTAAATGTCAGCACTATTTGTTAGCTAAGGAATTCCCATGTGTGCTGCTTGCTTACCCAATTGAATTCAATATTTCTTTGTTTGCTAAACTTCAGCTTGCTGTGATGCCCAAGCTTGGAAACTCTGTGATCTGAGTACTCCCTACAAAGCAGATTTGCTGTCGGCTTCAAGCCGTAGTTTCCTGCCTTGGACATCACAGCAAACAGTGGCTTGACAAATCGCAGCAAACTGTAGCTTGAAATCTTGTATTCAGTTGAGTAATTAAAAAGAGGAGGGAACACACAGGTACACAGTGCATTTCTGATCCACGGGGTTGTTTTTTAGACTGGCATCTGAACCAGGCCATCCTATGAGGCCAGAAATACTAAATCCTGTAACAAAAGACTGTAAGGTATCTGCCCTTATGATAATTCATGTATAGACTTTCAGTATGAAAAAAATACTTTAGAAACACTAGCCAGTTTCAAGGGGTGTGCATGAATCAAACATGCAGCTGAGCTTTCTTAAGAATGTATTTTAATTTACGTTGTCCAGGGCCTGGATCCCTTCAGAAAATATTCAAGAGATCACAGTGAATATACATCGGCTGCATGTAAAACGTAGCATGGGCTGGAAAAAAGCATGTGATGAGCTAGAACTACATCAGCGCTTCCTTCGAGATGGCAGGTTCTGGAAATCAAAGAACGAGGATAAAGGAGAGGAGGAGGCGGAATCCAGCATCTCTTCCACCAGCAATGAGCAGGTGAGTTGTCCTGGAAAATCAGCCTTGCAGGTAAAGGCTGACTTTCTGTGGATTCATGCACAAAGCTAGGCTGTTCTTTGCGTCTGCTTTCTCACCGAGCATGTTCCTGTTTTGAGCAAGTAAGACCAATTCTGCGCCAGCTGTTATTCCTCGGAAACACTCCGTACTTCGTAGCAAGAATGATAATCTATAAAGTTTGTTCCTGGTTCTCCAAGAATGTTTTTGAGCAAGGAATGAAAAAATAGACGTCCACAGGTTTCCACTGCAGACTAGAAACCAGAAGCAAGGTGGGTGTCGTTCAGTGTAGAACATCTGCTCTGCAATTAAGTAGGTTCCAGGTTCAATCCCTGGCAGTTCCCATTAGAATCCTAGAATTGTAGAGTTGGAAGGGACCCCGAGGGTCATCTAGTCCAACCCCTTGCAATGCAGGAATCCTGCCTGGGTAGGCTTGAACCACCAACCTTCTGGATAACAGCCAGATGCACTAACCCATTGCGCCACCTACGGACCGGAAAGGTCTCCGGTCTGAAACCCTGAAGAGCCACAGCAAGTCTGTGTAGACAACACTGTGCCAGATGAGCCAAAAGCTGATATGATCTGGTTTCCTGTTTTTTGCATGATATACAACATTATTCGGTTGCATGTCAGTCCTGTGAACATGTCCTGCTAATGATGTGTAAAACATGCATTAATGGCTATATTAACGAAATTCTGTTCCCCTTTGTTTTGTATCTATGAACCTGTTTGTGCAATGCTGATTCCCCGCCCACCCACTCAATCATGAACTTGGGAAAGTTAAATGTGATCCTTCTACCTATTGGACAGCTGCAACCATTTCATTCATCGTGCCTGTGCAATTTAATGCTGCTGCAGTCGGGGCACTAACAGCAGCTGCCTCTGTGTCAACAGCAGGGTTACATTTTTAATTCCTCTGCAAGGACATTTTACCCAGAGAGATATAAGCGTGGGTTGTTTGTTATCTGTAGGGCAGTCCATGCAAAACAAAGGTGAATGGCAGCACGTATTCCTAATCTGTATTGCAGTTTTGATCAATAATCTCTGAATGTTGGCATGGCTGTCAGTTTGTGGATTCTAGCCTCTTAATAGAGGTTCTGGGGCAATGGTTCATGCACTGTTTAAAAGCTAAATGATTGTCAGTGAAAGCAAACTCACAAAACATATTTTATGCCCCACCCCCCAAAAAATATATGCCATATTCTTACTGATTTACAGTTTATTTAGTAGTCTGTTTCTTGTTGGATTCAGATGAAGTTTGAGATTTTAGTTGGTTTGATTTGGGTTCAGGTTTTGTACTCTTTGTGGCCTAGCATGGATGAAAGTTGGCTGTTCGTAATGTGACGTTAATACCTACTCTGCTCTTAATCTCTCCCTCATTTATCCTCATTTTATTATGTAACCAAATTTCAGTGTGCCCCCAATCTGTGCTCTTGGAAGAAAGCTCCAAGTTGCCTTGAAGATGGGCTTTGCCAGATGCTCTAAAACAAGGTTTCCCAAACTTGGGTCTCCAGCTGTTTTTGGACTACAGTTCCCATCATCCCTGACCACTGGTCCTGCTAGGTAGGGATGGTGGGAGTTGTAGTCCAAAAACAGCTGGAGACCCAAGTTTGGGAAACCCTGCTCTTAAAGCTCATGGCCATATGATAGCTTAATAACCGAGGCAATGTCACCCTGAGATCTAGTTACATCCTTGTGCTTCAAACACGCTTGCTTGGTTGGCGCTGTATCCTCCTTGGGGGCTTTTCAAAGGCTTGATATTCTTTTAGTTTGCTTTACGTAGTTCAGCATACAGAAATAAATTAATTGGTATTAATGAACCGTTTATTTTGTAGGTTGTGTTTTTATATATATCTGGTCAATTTTTTGCAGAGAAATAAAAGTAAAATACTCATTACTTATCAGCAATTCTGAATTAGTGTTTTATGGCATTTGAATTAATACTATATTGTTTTTTCAACAATATCTCCAGCTAAAGGTTACTCAGGAACCAAGGGCAAAGAAAGGAAGACGTAATCAAAGCGTGGAACCCAAAAAGGAAGTAAGAAACAGCAAATTTGGTACATGCACCTATGCATAAGGCAGGAAAAAAAATTCCAAGAGGCATCCTTTCTTTCTTATCATTCACAAATTCAGTTTATACTCCATTACTATTGACTGTGTGAATGTCAGAAGAGTGATTGCCATTTCTTAAAAGAGTGCATTACTGTTCCAAATTACTGCTTGAAGCTGTCTTACATATTTGGACCAAGTTCTCCAATCTGGATCTTTTAAATACAGTTCTATGTAAATAAATTGTGCTCTCATTTCATTAAGGATTGATTGCTAAAAGTGACACCCGCTTGTTCTGTCACTTAAGTGACTGGAAAGCTCAAAATTCCACAACGTCAAGTCCCGTGGCCTGGGGCAGATGTAACACTGCCAATCTCTTAACCGCAGTTAGGAGATGGAGAGCACTCTCTCTTGCCTTCTTCCGTGCAAATTCCTCCTTGCTTCCCTTGTTTGCCTTAACCATGGTTTAGCATTGCATCTGTGCCAACTTTCATTGTACATAACCAGGGCTCCCGCCTTAAGTAGAGTTTGGGAAGGTAGGGAAAGTGTGTACACTAACCTGCAGCCTGCTTCCTGTCTCATGGCCAGTGTTACATCTGCCCCAACCCCGACTACTGTACAGCCAAAGCCAAGAGACGCCTAGTCTTTGGTTCTGTAAACCTACAGCCCTTGTTCTGTGTGTGTAGTAATATTCATTCATTCATTTTCACCTCATTCTTCAACCAAAGAAGGCTCAGGGGGTTACTAATGGGTTTACTAATCATACAGTCCCTGCCCTCAGGCTTACAGTCTAAAACACAACACAAAAGGAAAAAGCATTGAGAAGGGAAGAGGGGGAAAAACCAAAGTCTCTGTTTCTTAGTTACAGAATTCTTGTAATGATCAGCTGGGACTGAAAGATTTCAAGGAGAAGCTGGCAAGTTAATTCATTTCTATGCTAGATGTGTTTTCTCCCCCTCCTTATTAGGTAGTTTTGCAGCACTGGCATGGCCACCTGTGTTATTGTTGTAGTGCTGTAATACTATATAGCATTGCTCCTTTGCCATCAGGTATGTTTGGACCTGATTTGCACATTGCTTCAATGTCTTCCCACTCTGTATATCTTGAGACCCAGATGATTACGTTCGCCTCCACTGGTGATTAAGAGGAGTCGTTTTGTTGGTTTCCCCCAGGAGCCGGAGCCTGAAACGGAAGCCGTTAGTTCGAGCCAGGAAATCCCCACAATGCCTCAACCCATCGAAAAAGTTTCAGTGTCAACCCAGACAAAGAAGTTAAGTGCCTCTTCTCCAAAAATGCTGCATCGGAGCACCCAGACCAATAACGACGGAGTATGTCAAAACATGTGCCATGACAAATACACCAAAATCTTCAGCGACTTCAAAGAAAGGTTCAAGGCTGATCATAAGAGGGAGACGGAGAGGGTGGTGCGAGAAGCTCTTGAGAAGGTAATTCTGACCACAGGGAAGGTGTTCGTTCCAATGGTATGCCATCCTCAAATTTCACACCACCGTGTATCCATTTCCCCCTTCCTTCAGAGTGTACTTATTGTTCCACACAGGGGTGATAACCCCTGGTCGATCCCTTCCCAGGTAAACCCTTCTAAAAGCAAAGGCTGTTGGAGAAGAGTTTAGCTGGCCTCAAGCCCTGTGGGAGCAGTACAGGACACCACCTGTAGGGGGACTTTGGTGTGTAGAATGTGAGCTGGTTTAAATGTTGCTTCAGCCACGCATGTTGCTCCCAATATGACTTAAGGCCAGCGGGGTGCCTTCCAGGTGTTTTTTTGGATTACAGTTCCCTTCACCCCAACCAGCGTGGCCAGTGATCAAGGGTGATTGAAATTGGAGTCCAGCAACATCTGAAGGGCACCACGTTGGCTACCCCTGCTTTAGAAAAACTTGGCACTCCAATGAGAAATGCCTTGCCTTGCATGGCTTTTGTAAGGCTTGCCAAGGTGGAAGAGAATCACTTTGAATATTTAGCTACCTATGTAAATTATTGTTATTATTGCACTAGTGCAGGGGTGAGGAAACGCCAGCCTGCAAGCTACTCTTGGCCTTCCAGGGATTCCACTTTGGCCAGCAAAGCAATTTCCCTCCAAATCAGACCCACCTGTTTGTCAGCTGATGTCACTGGGGTAGCATCAACTGATGAGCGGGGCAGGGTTTGATCCTGCTGGGGGCTGCTTCAGCGCGTTCTGACATTGCAGACAGCAGGATAGAAACTTCTCATCAACTGGTGAACCGATGGCCGAGTCCTGCTTTGCCAGCACGTTCCCCAAGGGAAAGGCAAATCCCTTTGACAGGTGGGTCTTCCCCACCCACTTGCCAAAGTTGGCCCGTGGGAAGAGGAAGATCTGGCCTGGGAGGCCCAAAACGGTTCCCCACCTCTGCTGCATTAGAACCCATAAAGTCAGGCAAACACCCACACGAAGGAGTAGCCTGGGATTTAAAAGGAGCGGGAAGCGGGGACGTCAGGAAGAGAACAGTCTTTGTTGAGGATGTTGATTAATTCTAATCCTCAAAGCAGTTCGTTCTTTTTTTAAAAAGATCCTGTGCAAGGCATTACATGATGTTATAGCTGGCTTCTCAATCAACAAAGATTTCAAAGAGGAGTGTTTTCCTTTGCTTTTAATGAGATTGCATCTGCACCTGGTTGTGCCATGGGTGTTGCAGCCTGAGACAGAACGTATACATCTTCTAAACTGGAGCAATGCGGCAGCACCAGCCGGGATGAATTACACGTGCCAAAAACACAGCTGTGTCACCTGCCGAAATCTCAAGGGTTTTTTGGTTGGGGCGGATCCAGCGCACTTGATCCCTACAAGCCACTTGGCAGACTCCAAACAGCAGCTGAGGAGAACTGCCAAGAATAGCGATAGCTCATCTAGATGGAAGTAGGCACAGAAGGGGTGATGTGGGTTCAATTCCACGTTAGAAAGCAGCTGGCAATGTGCAACCTGTTGCAAGTCGGTTGTGTGTGTGTGTGAAAACTGCTATGTCCATTCATCTGCTTCTTTGACCCCCCCCCCAGCTGCGTACAGATATGGAGGAGGAAAAAAGGCAGGCTGTGAACAAAGCTGTTGCAAATATGCAGACAGAGTGCGACAGGAAGACGAAGCAGGTGAAGGAGAAGTGCAAAGAGGAGTTTTTAGAAGAGGTTAAGAAGCTAGCCAGCCAGCACAAGCAACTGATTTCCCAGACCAAGAAGAAGCAGTGGGTAAGCAGTGTTCGCTACAAATCACTAACTGTTGCATGCAGTGTCATCATCGGGGCAGACGGGTGTACGGTGGCCTGTTTTTTGGCCTTATTTCCGCAGTGGCAACGGGGAGCATGGAAGGGCCTTTTCTTTTCTCCGTCATCTCTGCTGTCGCTGCAGCCTTAGCTTTGGAGTCATCATTTGCTTCCCCTTATTCCTTGGTGCCCAGTTGCTTTGCAGCACTTCCTTTTCCTCCCCTAGTTGAAAGAGATTGTTCCCTTTGTTACGCGTTGTCAGGCTTTGTGCAGTTATCATGACACACTTTTTCTCTCGAGGGGAGGCACAGGAAGGGTTGCAAAGCACTATGCATTTTCAACCCCTTGCGACCCTCCCCTGCTTTTCTTTTGTGCCCCGGATGCTGGAGGTGCAACAGAGTGCAAATCCCACTTCCCTCCACCAAAGCCTCTGGTGCCCCCTACACACCTCACCAAATGTACTCCCTTGAGACCTCAACCTCAGCAAGCCTCCCAACCCTCCTGCCCTTGGAGCTGCTTCTGTGAGGAGGGGGGAGGTGGTGACAGGTGGCCCCGGTGAACTGCAGCAGTTCAGTCGCCAGAGGCCAGAGAAGCTTCATCCTGCTCTCCTGCTCCCCGCCATGGCCCTCCACCTAGACTGATGGAGCATCATTCTGTGGCAGAGCATGATGGCGGCTGTGGATCTGGGGGTCATCCCTGGCCCTGCTGGCTGGGGCTGATGGGAGTAGGAGCCCAGGGACACCTGCAGGGTCACAGAATCCCCCTCCTCCATAGTAAACAGTCCCCTTGCCTGGGGAGATAGTGCATGGCTTTTCTGGTGCTTTGGCCGTTGTTCCATGGGAGGCTTGCTTGCCCCCTTCCCTGCCTATTTCCAGCTACCTGTTTAAGCTTCTGCTATTCCGCATCTTGACGCTGCTTGACCTGTTTGGCTACTGAAATCCTTGCTTTCCACTGTATGGGTGGAAAGGCGGGATAAAAAGGTTTAAGTTGAAAATCCCAAGATGGGGAGCAATCATGAAATGTAGAACCCCAGGCCATTGTCTGATGCCTATTAAAAGTCACCCTCTCTCATGTTAGATTATATTAGTTTGGGTCTGCCCTCAACCTATGAACGGTCAAAGGTCATCAGCATTGTCATGCATGTTTGTTACTTGGTGGTTTGCATGTGCGAACAACTCAGAACAAACCCTTCATCCCGCCTTGAACAAAAATCTGCTTTCAGAGGTGCCAGTTCACTGATTTAGCTGCAAGTCACCAAGAGATGCATTGTGAGTCAGCCCTATAGCTGGATCCGAACCCAGTGCCACCAGATGGAACTGGTGGGCCGGTTTCAAACTTGCAACGTTTTCCAGAAACCAAATAGCATCAGGGGGGGTTTTTTGGGGGGGGGGTTCGGGTCCTAGACCGACAGGCAGCTGCAGGATGAGCAGTAGGCACCGAGGAGAGGCCGTGCGCCTAAATTGCACTTGACTGTCATTGTTGTTTTCCTTTCTCATCCTCAGTGCTACAACTGTGAAGAGGAGGCCATGTATCACTGCTGCTGGAACACTTCCTATTGCTCCATCAAGTGTCAGCAGGAACACTGGCACGCTGAGCACAAACGCACCTGCCGCAGGAAAAGATGAGAGCCCCCTTCCCCTGCGAGTGCAGTGCTATCCTCCGACGCAGCAGGCTTTGGGGTTTCGTTTCATTTCTAATGTTAGTTTCCAAGGGGTCAGAATTGTTGGTTAGAATTTGTTTCCCCTCTTCTAATTCCCCCCCCCCCATCAGCCTTTAAAACACTTTTTTCGTAAAGAACTTTTTGCACAGTTAAAATTTTCAGTCTTGTGTTTTAACGCTCCTCTCAAAATCCCCTCTTTTCCTCTCCCCCCCCCCTTTTCCTTTTGTCAGTGAGGCAATTTGAATCCCAGCCTTGGAGCACACTGCTTCTTCTTCTACTTCTTCTTCTTTTTTTTTGTAATTGTTAACCTAGACAATTTGTTGGGTTTTCAGCAAATTTAAAAAAAATAAAAATGAAAGCGAAGTTTTTAGGTTTCGTAGAGACGAAGAAATATAAATGACAGGAACATTTTAAAGAGATCTGAATGTAAGACATTTAAAACTGCTTAGAAAGAAAGAAAAAGCATACTACCTTGATGTAACATTTGCCTGTTAATCACACGAGCTGGTTTTGTTCAGCTTAATTTACTGTTTAAAGGCATTATCTGTTGGTTTGTGCCAGTGGGTATATGACTGAATTTTGGGAACAGGGTTGACACAGCAGGTACTAGTCCTGCATGTTTTTTCTTAAAACGTTTCCCACCCCCCACCCCCCCATTGTGTTTTGTTTCACTATTATTATTATTATTTCAATATATAGCTTTTATAACAAAAAAATACTAGCTTTGATCTTATTGCTTAAAAAAATCACAGAGGACTGGGGTAGCCTTTTTGCTGAGCTGGATCTTAGAAAAATAATATTTAAATTTTAAATTTTTGCACATTTCATCCTTCTTCCAACATGAATGGTTGTGAAAAGGAAGCCAAAAAAAAATGATGGGGGAAAAGACACCCAGTTTTACATCATTAGTCACATATGGAGCTAAAAGGATGAAGCATAAGTAGAAAACTAGCTTAATAATTTGTCCCCTTACAACCCCCCTCCCCCCATTCTGCACAGTTCTCCACCATATGGAATGTTATTTGACTGCCCGTTAATCTACAATTACTAACTCAACAGTAAATTAATTAAAGTGGGGGGATGGGGGAAGCACTTAAGTTTCACAGAAGCAGTTATGTCTGTAATAATTGGTTATTGCCATCTCTATACTTAGAATGAAGAATAATGCATGTTACTTTTCCTGTATTAAAAGATGCTGTGATTTGTAAAAAGTTTGTCTTTTGCGGAATGTCTGGATTAAGAAGCGTTACCAATAGGAATGGATCGATAGTTGAAAACTGATTTCCCTCCTTCCTTTTTATTTTGTTTTTTGTATAGGTATGTGTGTGTGTGTGTGTGTGTGTGTGTGTGTGTACGTACATGTACACACACACACACACACACATATTGCATCCATGTTCAGAGACAATTTTTAATAATAGGTGTAAAGTTTATTTAACCAACTTTTTTTCCAAAGCTTATCATTTTAGGGGTTCTTTCAAAAAGGTGGTCTTAGACTCAACTAATGCCCATTAAACCTGTAGCATTCTCTTTTCCCCTCCCTTCAAGGTAGAAAAATAATTTGTAAATATTTATTTAGCTCTTGGATATTTATTGAAAGCGGTAACACAATGGAAATGGAAGAAATGGGAGGGAAAAGCTCTCTTAGTTTTCTCTGGGTATTGTCAGGGCCAGTAGGTAGTTTAAGCTCATGCAACGCCGCCTATGATCTTCACTGCAACTGAAAATCATAAGAGATGCAGCGGTGACGGGAACGGAATAGATGCTACCAGATGATTTCCAAGTTGCTGTTACCACCCCTGAAATCAGATATGGTAGTAAGATGGGTGTATTTTCCCCCTGATTCAGAGATAATTGCCCATGCAAATATGCATGTAGGATCTTTTCCAGGCCAAAAAACTTGCTTCATTCATCTTGGTGGGCAAAGTACATTCACATAAATGCAGAGGAGAAGTGCTTGTCGGTCTGATTCCTTCGCCGAGATGAATGGGGAAATCGTGGGGGTCCAGGAACATCTTACAAGCATCAGGGCCTCTGCATTCAGAAAAGGTTGCTCTAGGTTTGTGTGAGCACCTGTACCCAGCTTTATCTTAGTGGCCTCACATCCTTTAGAAAATGAGCTTTCGTTGCTCTGTGTTGCAACTATAAAGGAAGTATCACCACTATTTTGAGTGCAACTCAGAAGCGCCCTTTGATTATTTTACGATTTTTCCATGGGGGAAAAACACACACACAGAATAACCTTCGGTCCAGCCCTAGAAAAAGCAAGTTTTTGTGTGAAAACTCTTCTCCCCCCCCTTTTTTTTCTTTTGGTGTAAAATCATTCCAAGATATGTAATATTTAACTGATAGCTGCATGAAAGTACAATTCGTGTTCTTTTTGGGTTTTTTTCCCCTCCCTTTTTGTCTCTGTTGACACGGTTGCACATTTTCAAGTTACTACAGTGTGAAAACTGTGTTTCCTTTTTTATATTAAAAAAATCAAAAAAAGAACAAAAAAAATTGTGGCCTGGTTTTTGTATAAGTTTTTTTGGGGGGGGATATAATTGTTTTAGGAATCTTGATTTAAGAAAAATATATATATTCCCCCCCTGCAAATCATAAAGCTATATTAAAGTGTTGAGCTTAGCCACTATGCACACATTGTAATTTACTCATTGTGGCTGTCCAGTTCTATGATACATTCTGGCATTTTGTAAGCTGCTCTGACTAGCAATATATAGAGTCATTAAATGTGTTAACATTGGTTAATAAATGTAATTGAAAAGGCAACAAACGCTTTGTGGTTTTCCCTGTTCATGTTACTACTCTTGGCCTCTCGGAATGCATTGCTCTGCCCACAATCCACACCGTTAGCAAAGCCCGAATGCACTTTCATGTTTATTCCGTTTTCACAGGGGGTGGGGGAGTCAGGGATCAAGGGATGGCGGCCGTTGCCGCAGGATAGCCTGGTCGTTTTGCAATCTTACTACAGAACCAAGAGTTGTAGTAGTAGTAGTAGTAGTAGTAGTAAAGGTAAAGGGACCCCTGACCATTAGGTCCAGTCGTGACCGACTCTGGGGTTGCAATGCTCATCTCGCGTTATTGGCCAAGGGAGCCGGCATACAGCTTCCAGGTCATGGCGAACCAGAGCAACACACGGAAACGCCGTTTACCTTCCCGCTGTAGTGGTACCTATTTATCTACTTGCACTTTGACGTGCTTTCGAACTGCTAGGTTGGCAGGAGCTGGGACCGAGCAACGGGAGCTCACGCCGTTGCGGGGATTCGAACCACTGACCTTCTGATCAGCACGCCCTAGGCTCTGTGGTTTAACCCACAGCGCCACCCACGTCCCATAGTAGTAGTACAGTAGTAACATTTATTAAAATTGTATACTGCTCTGTACCCACAGGTCTCAGAGCCGTTCACAAGATAAAAATCACAAAATACATAATAAAAACTACCACCCAAAATTCCCTTCTCCCCAACACATTTTAAAAGGGCATAGGTTGTCAATCGGCCAAAGACCTGTTAAAGAGGTAAAAAACACAACAGCAGCACTTTGAATTGGGCTCGGAACCTAATTGGTAGCCGGTGCAGTTGGGTCAGGATTGGTGTAATATGCTCAAACCACACCTTGCCCCAGTGAGCAACCTGGCCACTGAATAGTGGTGTTGTTGTGATTTTAAATTTATTACCTGTAGTGAGAGTTCCAGAGTTGTGGGGCCACTGTTGAGAAAGGCCTCTCACATGTAGTGTGGAACAATTATCTAGAACTTTTATATAAAGTCGTACCTTGGATCCAAAACACTTTGCAAGTCGAACGTTTTGTCTCCCGAACGTTCTGGTTTGCGAATGTTTTTTGGAAGCCGAATGTCCGACGGGGCTTCCGCGGCTTCCGATTGGCTGCAGGAGCTTCCTGCAGCCAATCGGAAGCCGCACTTTGGTTTCCGAACATTTTGGAAGTCGAATGGACTTCCGGAACGGATTCCGTTTGACTTCCAAGTACGACTGTACTGCCTTTCCTTGAGGAAGCCCAACCCCCCCTCCTCACAACCACCCTGTGATGTAGGTTGTTGATGAGTTGGCAACTAGCCACTGAATGTAATGGCTAAAAGAATTTGAACCTGGTTCTTTCCAGTCTTAGTCGAACACACTAAGCCATTTTGACCCTCACAGTGGCAGGAGCTTAGATGGTGCACAATCCCCAGCTTTCAGTTCTCTTCTTTCGCAGTGCTTAGTGGATCATTTCCTTCCAACGTGTTTGGGGTTTCCTTATAGAAGTCATAGATTCCTCTGCCTGTTTTAACTATGTTGAATGAATTCACATATGTGATCCCTATATAGGCACATCTGCTTTCCAACTGTGCTAGTAATCCTTTCTTCTTCTTCTTCTTCTTCTTCTTTAAAAAAAGTCTCAGAAGGAAAAATGAACTGGGCATCCTTATACTAAGAACGTTTAGAAGTTAGTAGGAAAAAACCCCTCTTTTAACACATGAGAAAACCTTTAACTTTCCTCAAGTGTTAATAGAGGAAGTTTAGGATTAAAGGGGCTACGTGAAGAATCCATTGTGCACGCTTGAGTCGTTCACAAGGCACTTGACATTTTCCACTAATCAGATCCGTTTTCTAAAAGTCCATATAGCTTTGGCAGTGCAAAAACTATGAGCTAGTAGAGAACGGGACACAATAAGAAAATAATGATCTTAGTGACGCATGCTCAATCATTTCCCTATGCCACTGTTCTGGATATAGCTCCAGGTTGATGCAGTCCTATAGCACACTTACCTGGAAGAAAGATCTATTGCACTTGATGAGTCTTCTGAGCAGACATCCGTAGGGGTTTCACTCTCATCAGAACCTAGGAATGACCTAAGTTAGTCATGATTTAAATGTGAGCTAATATGCAAAGCAATCTGGGGGGGGGGGAGAGATCTGCCGTGGGGCTACTGTCATTTCCTGCACATTACAGTACTGTCTCACACCAACCAGAGACACAGAGCAGGGGTCAGTGTGGCTTGCTTGCTCCTGCAGTCTCCAACGTCGGTCATGCATTTCCATTGGAAATTACATCATTCATTCTGGAGGGGGGGAATGTATCCAGGCATAAACATTAGCCTATGGATTTCTGCAGTGCTAATCCCTGTCCGCTATCGCTCCTCTTTTTTGACAGTGCATAATTTGTCACCCTACCACCCACGAAGGGCACAGGTGGGGAGAAGTGGCTCTATGGGATTTGTTGTATAGTTTTAACTTTGTCAATCACTCTGATATCTGCTATGAATAGGGGTTTCCATTTTTATTTTTTAAAAGGTGCAGAGATCACACACATGCCAGTTAATTTGCGCAGGCAGCCATAAAATGTTTTTTCCTGCGTTCGTGAGGCATCTGTCTGTTAACCTCAGGCTGTGAATTAACCTTTGCTGTGAATTTTTTTTTTGGCACCTACCAAAAACTTATTTGTTTTGCCAAGACCTACCCAGACATGTTATTTTATTTATGTTTACCTTGTTATTAAACTAAGTCGATTTTATCTATATTTTGATAATTTTCTTGGGTTGCATTCAACTAAATTTTACTCGGAGCAGACTCACTGGAATTAATTAAGTTACGCCATTGGCAGTAATTTCAGTGAGTCTGAGTAAAAGGTTGACTACAACCCAAGAAAATTACATCTACTTGTTATTATAGTTTGTTGGCTATAAAAAAGTATTTATAAAAAAAGTTTTATACTATTTTCATGCAAACTGTTTAGAGGTTGTTATCATTCAGATATAAAAGATACTTGATTCAGCAGTCAAGTACAGTAGTACCTCGACTTACGAATGACTCAACTTACAAATGTTTCGACTTACGAACGGAGCTCCGTCCGCCATCTTGGATGCGGTTTAGATAGGATTTTTTTGACTTACGAATTTTTAGATAGGGTTGCTTCGACTTACGGTTTTTTTCTCCCAATGCATTCCTATGGGATTCGACTTACGAATTTTTTCGACTTACGAATGTGCGTTCGGAACGCATTAAATTCGTAAGTCTAGGTACCACTGTATATGTGGAGATATATTGGGTCCATGTGTAAACATGCTCTTACAGGGTTGGAAGGAAAATACGAGTTTATTCTTTTACATATATTTACACACTTGTTGGTCTAACGTGAGCCAGCTTCTGCAATTAAGCAGGAAATTGCATAAATTAAAGCGAAATAAATGTTTGGGCTGGAGCAATACGCCCCACAGATGTGGCCTAAAAATAGCTACAAATTCCCTAGACAGAAGGCGCCGTTTTGTCACATTGCCTGAATGCGGTTTCCAGGGCCGGCACAGGACATTTTGGCACCTGAGGCAAACCACAAAATGGTGCCACACTCCCTGGCAGAGAAGAAGGGGTGAGTGACGATCTACATTAGGAACAAGGGAGGAGGAATTAAGAGCTACATCAGGATCTGCTGCCCCTCTGGATCCTGTCAACTGAAGATGTCACCTCACCTCATGTCTCATGGGTGGGCCGGCCCTGGCGGTTTCTGAACAAACACTTCACCAATAGAGAGCAAGACACCCTGACTCTCTACTAAATTAAGTTCTGCTCCATACAACGTAGTGCAGGAAAGGTATGCTGGTCCCCTACAGAGTTGGACTCCAACCCCCATCAGCCCTAGTCATGTAGTCCATAACATACAGCAGGTACCACATTGGTGATGATGACTGTTTTTCCATTTCTTAACTGCCCTTCACCATAAGATGTCAGGGCTAGTTTATAGCAATACAGTACCAAGAACAGTTGAAAACAACTTACGTGGATGACTTAGAACGTTCACACATTCACAAAGTGCACCGCTCGTGACGTAAACCTATATTGAAGCATAGTGATAGTTATTATTTTTTATGATAAAATGGGTCAATCAACTAGATTGGTTAAAAAGACAAACACGATTTGATTTTTGGAAAAACAAATTGTAGGCAGTCCTAGCTTGCTGGACTTCATACATCCAATAATATTCAGATCTCTGTAAGTGCTTTAAAAAATAACAACAGGGTCATCCTCAGGTTCCAGAAACATTTCGATCGCAACAATAAGACCCATGCACTTGTTCTGGCACTTGAAGACAACCCGACAGGAGCCTTCGCCAATCTCGCTGAACTCTCTTGCAGAGCGTAACTGAAACATGCTCAACTTCCCAGTGACTAGGGTGGGAAGAATTGGAAGAGATGCACCCAAGGAGCTTGAAAAACGGAAACTGGAATCATAAAACCCTTGTTCCTTCTCAGCCACAAAGTAACTGTGGGGCAACCTCTTCATATATCACTTCTTGAGTGCAAGTTTTTTCTTTTTGTGAATGGACCATCTACGATGGAACTTTCTGTTCCATCTCACCCACCAAGGGTGAGGACCATCTTCCACAGCATCCAGGGGAGACAATTTCCTACACCCTTTGTAGCCTGTGCGCATGAATTGAACCTTGCAGGAGAGAGGACTGTAGGACACCAACTGCTCTGAAATAATTGCTCCAAAGAACAGGCCTGCTATTTCCAGAGTAAGTACAAGACTTCTTCTGGCAGGGCGTATGGAAGAATTCTCACAAAAACAGCCAACAACAACACATAATAGGAGCGCAAGCGAAATTGGCAGTTCCAGTCATGGAGATAATCAGGCATGAAACAGAAGCATGATAACATTTATTGCATCTGTGTCTGCAAACACAAAGGTTATACCCTACCCATTCTTCTTCTTTTAAAACAGCATAATTCGTAATCGGTTATTTTCAGGATCATTGACCTTTGCTTTCACATTATGTGGGGGCAGGGGAGCACCTCGTTCAGATGCCTAAAATTATTAGCATTAACGTTTGTCATCCAATAACAGATATTTATAGACTTGCTTTTGATAATGCCCTACACCCCCTCACTACTGAAAACAGAAAGTTTCCAAAGGGAACACATACAAAAACATATACCACCTATTTTGAGCACGCGGTTACATTTTCTAGTGTAAGGCTGCCTGCCATCTTTGGCTCCTGGCTTTCTCAGACATCACCCTTTGAAAACTAGCACTGCGAGCCAGCTAAATAAATTCTATTCAGTAAATTATGTGAGGTTTAGTCAATGGATCTATTGATTTGCCTTGCGCTTGGGTAAAAACAGCGGTTCTGAAGCAACAGGCACATTTTCTCTCCCCCCCCTTTTAAAACATGATATTCTGCACATGTGTCCTAGCAGACAACACCCAAGAAAAGGCAAAATAACCCTTTCCATCTGCAGTTTTTTTATATGGATTAGAAACACCAGCAACACTGAATTAGAAATTGGGAGATTTGGGTTTAAATGCCCACTCGACCATAAAGCTCACTGGGAGAGCTTACCCAGTCACCAATTCTCTCAGAGAATATAAATATAAAAAGAGGACAGGGTATGTACACTGCCTTAAGTTCCTTGGAGGAACGTTGGGATATAAATGCCATAATTAAAAATCTAATTAGAATCGTAGGATGGCAGAGTTGGAAGGAACCCTGAGAGTCATCTAGTCCAACCTCTTGCAATGCAGGAATCTCAACTAGATCATACATGACCATCCAACCTCTGCTTAAAAACCTCCAAGGAAAGAGGGTCCACTGACCCTCATTCCCCCGACGTGCCCATAGACAGCCTAGAAAAACACACTGACCCTGGAGCTCTTTAGAGCAGGTTAATGCATCCCTCTCCAAATGTTGCAGAACTTCAACTTCCATCATCCCTGGCCATTGGGAATGAAGACCAAGGCTGATGGGAGTCCCAACAAGATCTGCAGAGCTACAGGTTTGCCCGCACCTGTATTAGTGTCAAGGGAAGATTGAGGAGGAGGAGGCAGCTGAATGAGAAAAATGGAAATTGGAAAATCTAGCTCCCCCACCAGAATGGAAAGAAGCCTGGAACCTCATGTGCAAAGAGGCCCATGCAAGTCAACAGAGTTTAGGAAGGGGTGATTACTCCACCAGGGAATCTCCGTCCCAACAATTATTCCAACTGTAGGATTGCTCAACCCCCTTTACTGTAACATGACAACAATTTCATCCCGTTGCCCAGTCATTATCCATTGTGTGGACTCCACACTTGCAGTTAGCTTAGTACGGCGATAGCTCCATATTTTCCAGACATTAGCTTCATCTGCCTATTGTCACACGAATTTTCAATCAGGACTATCATGGAAATCAGTTTCCATTTCCTTTTTTTTTTTAGAAGCAAACTGCAAGGTTCCCCCCCCCTTAGTTTCACTCATCCCTGCTGAGACCTGACTGACAGTGCTGCGAGATCAAGGCTTTGTAATCAAATACTGAAATGAAACTCTTCTGATGGGTTGTGGGGAAGAGATGTTCTGCTGCTTTTCCTTTGTGGTGAGTTTGGGTTGAGAAATGCCCCATTAAGGGCTCTTTAAAATGCCCAGGGTTCCCTAACCCTAATCAATCTAGCATACATGGCTAGAAAAAATTAGACTAATTCACAGAGCATCAGAGAAGCCGCTGCTGTTAGCTAAGTGAACCCTCCAAGGCAGTGTTACCTCTAAATAACAGCTGCTGTGCAGATGCAACTAGGGAATGCTGGTGCCTATGGAAAAACAGATTGTTGGCCTATATAGACTTTCCTTCTGGTGCTGCAGGCCTTTTCGGATATACTTAATCCACAGGTGGCCCTGGAGGAGAGACAGACTTGACTGGAGAAGGGATCAGATCGGTTAAGGCAGCATTAAGAATAGGTGAATTTGTCAATTTCGGTTACTCTCAGTTTCTAATTTTCCCATTTTAAGTTCCATATTTCCATATTAGTTTTAAAAAAGCAGGTCTCCATGAAAGTTCAGCAGCATATTGGTGTGGATTTCTCCTAATCAACACATTTTTGCAAAGCAATCTTGTCCCCTTTGCTGTATATAAATGGTTACACATTTTTGTAAATTGTTTTCACCCATATATACATTTTATGCTCATTTTCCTCTCGCATATGCATTTATTACTTGAATGGAAAAACCGCATTGCAAGATTTGGATAATTTGTGTTTCAGTTTATGTACTATTCTGGAGAGTGCAGGATAGGTAGGTTGCACATGAATAAAAACAGAATCAAATCTCTCCCCCACCCTTGTACAGCATCTAATGCCTACTGTCCTGTTCTTGCTTGATAAGACTCAGGCAGGGCAAGTTGGTATCATGGCTCAGTCAGTTATTACTGTCTTTGGTTGGGAGTTTATTGCCTTTTTAAAAGGTTGCGCCCATGTGTCCTGCTTTGCAGAGGACCCTAACCGTCCAGTGGAATTTCTATTTGGTCCAAGTCCAGTTTAAAGATAAAAAGAACTTGTAGCAAGGGAGATCAGGGCCCTTTAAAGTGCCCATTAAACCTTAGCCCATGGGTAGGCAAACCAAAGCCCGGGGGCCAGATTCGGCCCAATCGCCTTCTAAATCTGGCCCGCGGACGGTCCAGGAATCAGCACGTTTTTACAGAGTAGAATGTGCATCTCTGGGTTCTTTATGGGGCCTGCCTGGTGTTTTTACATGAGTACAATGTGTGCTTTTCTTTAAAATACATCTATGGGTTATTTGTAGGGCATAGGAATTTGTTCATCCCCCCCCCCAAAAAAATATAGTCTAGCCCCCCACAAGGTCTGAGGGATAGTGGACCAGCCCCCTGCTGAAAAAGTTTGCTGACCCCTGCCTTAGCCCCTGGACAGCACAGAGGTCACCTGGCTGCAGTCTTCCACTCGGGATGCAGTGTAGTGTATTTCTACTTAGTTTAGTAATGCAATAAGTGTGCATGCACACGAAAGCTCGTACCTATGACAAACTTAGTTGGTCTCTAAGGTGCTACTGGAAGGATTTTTTTATTTAGTTTAGTAATAATTTCCAAAGTTGCATCTATATGCATATATTAGTGTTATGAAAATCGGTGTCCTTTTCGGCTATGCTTTCCTCCCTGTTGGCAATGTGGCAAGTGGCCGCTGTAATGAGACCCCCCCCCCCATTGTAGTTTTCCATGGTCTCTCTTGGGCCAAGAGCCCATCCATTCGTGGACGAGTCATGCAGTGGCCAAATGGACTGTACCACTTTGGGCTATACTAGGGTGGCCACAAAAGAGGAAAAGCAACAGCTGCCAATCTGCATAATATTTGCATGCAGCAATTTATATGGATACATGCAAAAGACTATTCTCACCCGGGTGGTGCTGTGGGTTAAACCACAGAGCCTAGGGCATGCTGATCAGAAGGTTGGTGGTTCAAATCCCAGCAACGGGGTGAGCTCCCGTTGCTCGGTCCCAGCTCCTGCCAACCTAGCAGTTCGAAAGCACGTAAAAGTGCAAGTAGATGATTAGGTACCGCTACAGCGGGAAGGTAAACAGCGTTTCCGTGTGCTGCTCTGGTTCGCCAGAAGCGGCTTTGTCATGCTGGCCACATGACCTGGAAGCTATACGCCGGCTCCCTCGGCTAATAATGCGAGATGAGCGCCACAACCCCAGAGTCGGTCACGACTGGACCTAATGGTCAGGGGTCCCTTTACTTTTACCTATCTCACTCTAGTGAGGAAGAATATGAGTAGGCAGTTTTACTTGATTTTTTAAAGCCAGTGAAAATGAGGAAACGAATTGGAATGAAGGGATGGAAGCTTCAAGGAGCTGGGAAGGGGCTACAAAAAATAAGGCTGGGGGCCACTGGTTGCCCACTTAACATTCTCTCTCTCTCTCTCTCTCTCTCTCTCTCTCTCTCTCTCTCTCTGGGATTTTGAGCTTCCAGAGATCGTAATGTCTCAGCCTGTCTGGATAAAAACCTCAGTAAATGAGAAGGAGCGAATTGGACCAAAACCTCTAGCACGTCCAACATGTGTGCCCTGCTGAGCTACAGGCACCAAAATGGGGAAGGCTGGCTTCCATAATCTGTGTCCTCTTGTCTGCCTTTGGTGCCTGAGGGCACAACAGACCCCCTTTTCCCTTCGCAACCTTTGATGGCCAAGCAAGAGAAGAGCAAGAAAGGGCCCCTTTGAAAGGGAGTCACAAGGCGAGTCGAAATCCCCCGTGCTCATTTCAAAAGGAGGCTTCGTTGTCAAATTACATAAAGAGCTCGCTGTGAAGGGTTTTGCTCAGTAGGTCTCCTCTTAAATCACCAGGACAAACAATAATTGTTTGGGGAGCCCAAGGTGACTGAACAGGGCAGCAGCTACAGCCTGGGAGGGAGAAATGCCATAACTCTTTTGGAGAGCCACATTCATCTTTCTACCAATAGCTTTCTTCTTTCTTTCTAGAAGCATTTTGGAATAAAGCTCTTTCAAATTTAAGAAATCAGATTCTTCAGTGGCTGTCTATACTTCTCCCTAAACACGCCCCCTGGATAAAATATGTTTAGAAGCATGTACAATGAGATAAAGTATGTGTTTCAGTATCTGTTTTTCAATTCAGTACATATTTAACTAATTTTTGTACTGAAGTTTATTTAAAAATTGCGGATTGGCGCAGAAGTGGATTATGAAGAAACACATGGAGACTTGACACAAGCTGATCTATCCAACCCTTGCCCTGTACTAGCATCCTCTAGCCATAGCTGCCAAGTTTTCCCTTTTCTCGCGAGGAAGCCTATTCAGCATAAGGGAAAATCCCTTAAAAAAAGGGATAACTTGGCAGCTATGCCTCTAGCATTTCACTTTAATTATTTGCTATTCATGGAGTTTTAAAGGTTTTTCCTTTTTCCTATATTCCATCTTACACGCTTGCTTTGCTTACTAGTCTCACAAAATGTTCCTTAGCACTTTATTAGCACGTTGAACCCCCAACTTCTTGCTTCAAACATTCACAACACCACACTTTAAGAAGCCGGCCACCCCCAGTCTGTAAGATCACAAATAATATAACCCAGTTTCCCCTATTTTAAGACGTAGTCATAAAATAAGCCATAGCAGGATTTTTAAGCATTCAAGGAATATAAGCCATACCCCGAAAATAAGACATAGTGATAGGCGTAGCAGCAATGCCGGCTGTGGCAGGAGGAGGAGGAGGGGAAAAATAAGACATCCCCTGAAAACAAGCCATAGTGTTGTTGTTTTTTGAGGAAAAATAAATATAAGACGGTGTCTTATTTTCGGAGAAACACAGCAACCACGTGCAAAACATCCTTGAATGATATCGCATTTGTCAGTACATTTAAAAAGCTTGTCCCATGACCGGGGTGGGAGGGTGGGGAGGGGGGATGTCCCTCTTTCCTGTATTTCTTTATTGCAGTTCATAGCAGCCTTAAGTTCATCGTGCTGCACCTTATTCACAAAATTGTATCTGGTCACCAATCTTACAGGTGCGGACGAAGGATGCAGTGGATGCTTGCGACCACTGGAGGGCAATCTCGTGTTTGCTAAGCTGACCATCACGTGGTCCTTGGCTTAAATGAAACTATTCTCTCTGTTCAGGGCCAATTCTAATTTATGTGTCCCTCTGGAAACTGTCAAAAACAAGGCTTGAGGTAGGAGCACCACATGCGGGCAGCTAACAGCTGTTGTGTGGTCTCTACCAACTTGGTGGAGAGACTCCACACCAGAGTTGCATATCGCCTTGGGTCAGCATAGAGGTGCCCTTGCAATAAAGGGGGAATGGAGGCCGTATGATATACAAATCCCAGATACAAATGCCATGTCCTTTGGCATATTTAAAGCACAAGGAAACAGCTAGGAAAACATACACCAGGGCCAGCCCAAGACATTTTGGCACCTGAGAACCACAAAATTGCTCCCCACCTTGGAAGATGGAAGAAACAAGAGGGGGGGGTCAAATCAACCTTACCTGATGGGTGAAATCAAAAGCTGTTGCAGGTGGAAGGGAAGGGGCCTGTTCTGAACCACACTGGTCAGGTGCAGAGCCCAGGAGACCCCACAGGGCAGCCCCCACAATTTACCCGCTAGGGTGGGAGGAGACTAGCTGCCCTTCCTATTTGCTGAGAGGCCACTGTAGGGACAGCATGGTGGGGTGCCGAGGAGGCAGATCCTGCCTCTGAGGAGCATGCATGCAGTGGCAGCAGCAGGGGCCAATTCATTCCTTGGAGGACGGATCCGCTGCCCCTGTGGATGCCGCCACCCGAGGCAGTTGCCTCATGGGTGGGCCGGCGCTGCCCTTAGCAGAGCTAGTTCAGACATCTGTTGCTTCCAGCTAAGCCTTGAGAGTATATTTCAAGTACTCTCTGGGAGAAATGTAATGTTCTTCCCTGTTTACCCACTTCCATTGCAAATGCAAAATAAATGGAAGATCCTTTTTAATGTAACATCTGCCCTGGCTGATACTTGCTGGATTCAGTACCGGTCTGAATGGTTTGAATTGGATGTGCATCCAAACGACATCACAGTCAATCTGTACTACATTGCTTTGAATTGGATACACAATCTAACGTGCCCACCCCTATCTATATTCTTGTACAACTATTAAATAACGCTAATTAACTTATGCCGAATTAAAGCTCTTGAGAGTCCCATGGACTGCTAGAAGATCAAACCTATCCATTCTGAAGGAAATCAGCCCTGAGTACTCACTGGAAGGACAGATCCTGAAGCTGAGGCTCCAATACTTTGGCCACCTCATGAGAAGAGAAGAATCCTTGGAAAAGACCCTGATGTTGGGAAAGATTGAAGGCACTAGGAGAAGGGGACATCAGAGGACGAGATGGTTGGACAGTGTTCTTGAAGCTACCAACATGAGTTTGACCAAACTGCGGGAGGCAGTGGAAGACAGGAGTGTCTGGCATGCTATGGTCCATGGGGTCACGAAGAGTCAGACACGACTAAATGACTAAACAACAATTAAAGCTGCGCCAGGGCCATGGTATAATGAAATTTAGATTACTGCCTTTGTAGGGTGGTGAGATACAAAAAGAGGTAGGGACTCCTGCACCTTTAATACTTGTGAAGGAGCTAAACTACATTTGTATACCAAGCTACACCCAATGAAATTCCCTCCATTTCCTTGGGACTATTGATCATGCTGCCATATTTTTCTTCTTCTTGGATATTTCTGTTGCTGTCGTTTCTGTAGCAGTTAATGATCCTCTCAATTTGTGCCCCACACATTCCTTCCAAAAAATTTAAGATTATAAATGAGGATATGTTTTTTTTATATGAAAAGAAGATGTAAAGTAGTCTTACCTCCAAATCCATATGCTTTGGAATTTCTGACTTCACATTAGTTTCATTTTGAGCGGTCTTTCATAAGCTGTCGACAGCCAAAATATTACCACTGCATGTTCTTGAGCGAATGCTGCCTGATACAATTGCATGTTATCAATCAAATAGTATCAGAATTTTTAAGATTCCATTACATATCAGCCAACTAACACATATTAAATATTACTGCATTCCAGCCAAAATATGATATACCAATCATTTTCAAGTTATCCCCCAACATTACTAAGAGCACTCATCACTGCTGATTTTTATTTGCAATGGATAACCACCAAGGAATGTTGCTTCTTCAGCAAAGATCCCTTTCTCTTTAGAACTGAGAGGCACATTTTGAGAACGCTTGTGGGTGCCATCAAAAAATGGCTGCCATAAGGGGAGAAACCCATTCACAAAATGGCTGCCTTTGTGGCTGCGGCCAGTCACAAAACACCCATTGCGCAGGAGGCAAATTGGTCAGTCTGAGGCACAAATAACTAGGCCCAATAAACCAAGCATAAGTCAGAGGTGAGGTCTGAGCCCCAAAACACACTCCTTTAAACCCAGAGTTTTCTACACTCAACAGAACACCAATTTCACAGAAGTCAAAACATAAGTTTCACGGAAGGCAATTTTCTCTCTCTCTGAGTGCTAGCCAACTCACTCCCCAATTTTCCTTGCTTCTCCCCTCTGGTGAAACAATTGGTATGGGGAGCTGGGGGGGGCACATGCTGGCCCCCATTCCCAACATCCCATGTCCATGTCCATTTAACCCCTGTGTTGGATGGGAATGTGTCTGAAACCAGATTCTAAGCGTTTACACCTGTTCTACACATTAACACAGTCCTGGATCGAGAGGAGGCTTTGTGTTATACCTCCTTGATCACTGCAGGAAGGTCAGAATTGGAGATGCCAAAGAGAGGGACAAATTGCTTCAACAGAGTTATATAAGAGCGCCTGAATACGGCTTAAGTTAGCTCCAGATCCATGTTGAGTATTTTCTATTCTGTGGCATATGCAATGATCCCAAGTCAATAAAAAATAAAACCATTTTCTTTCACCAAAGTGTTAGGTGGGGCCCAAAGCTCTGGAAAATCTCCTTTAAAAACCTCAGCTTCCCCCCCCCCTTTATATATATAAAAAAACCTGATCTTTTCAGAGCAACAAAAATAAAAGCTTTTATTTGTTCATTTGAATATAAAACAGGCGTTATCACAGATGTACAAAGCGTACTGGTGGTTTAACATACAAGAAGGTTGCTGTTTGTTTGCACATAAAAATTTTCGTTTGAAACTGTGATTGGCTGAGTTACATGAATTTCTCTAACCAGTCACCACACTCTATGAAATAACGCTGCTAACATTCAACTGATAAAAGGGACAGTCTTCCCTTGGGTAAAGTGTCAAGCAGGATTAAATATATATAATAAACAAGCACCATGAGGAATCTGCTCCTGTTTGATTAGTTTTCGTGTTTAAATGTTCATTGTGGACCCTCTTTCTTCCTTTCTTTTTTATTTTAGTGCGCATGTGCATCAGGTTGACTACATGGTTTTTGTCTGACTTCAAAAGCACAAGGTCACAAGACAAACATTTTATACATTCTCATGAATGGTTTATCTACAGTACAGTTTCTAATACAGAACAATCCTTCTTTATTGCTGGATCTGATGGTACGTGTGTTTCTTTCCCCTTATCTTGCACGACAAAACTAGGAATTCAGTTCATCGTCATTTACTGTCCTAAGCTTGAGAATTTAAACAACCACAGATGGCAGGTTGCAGAAGAGATCAGTTATTAACTGTGTCGTACGACTGCATTGGAGTCCTTTGTCCCCTTCCCCAGGAGTGGAAAGTTGACTTGGTGAAGGTTAGAAGTGATGCTTTAATAAAATGACAGCTAAATTTGTGTTTTGCAGCACTGAGATCAGCAATAGCAAGGACATCATCACAAGTTAGTTCATACACTGTAATTATGCTCATAATCAGTCAACGGCTTGTCTGAACCTTACAGCAACTTGACATTTCAAACAGAAAAATATATATATTATTTTAGGGGACAAAAAAACCCCATACTTTGACAGAATGCTTCAGGGTTGGTCTTCGGAGCATGGGTAGAAATATTCACAGGGCAAAGAAAAAAAGAAAAAAAGGGGGGCAACTGAAAATTAACACACACACACCAAAAAAAAAGTTTTGCCATGGTGAGATGCTCTGTATTCTGCATGCAGACTAAAAACCATCCCTCATCTTTAAGGACCCTCCCACCCCTGCAAAAATAAAAAATGGGAAAAAAATGAATTTGGGGTCTTCTCTTCAGAACCAAATGAAATCTGCAAAGGTAGACAAAAAAAAATCCCTTATACATGTTATATAAAGGTCTTGTAGCTTCAGTCCTGCCTCCGTCTTAGTCATGCATATTCTGCCAGCAAGTTAACATTATTTCAAACCATTTAAAAAGCATTCTTGGACTGCTGCTGTTTAATGTTCACCCTCAAAAATCAGACACAGGTCAGCCAGGCTACGCTGGAACAAACCAAAATATGCACTTCAAAAAGAAGAAGAAGAAAGAAACAAAAAAACGGGGGGAGGAAAACAATTAAATAATTAAGAGATTGACAAGTCCATTTATCCAAAGACAGTGAAATTAGAAAGAAAATAAAAGGCAGCTGTGATCCATGCGTTCCTGTTCTTCCCCAATTGGCAGATTCCCTTTGGAACCGAGAGATGGGATTACCTGCAACACCAGTATCAGTTCCTCTGTTTGGCATAAGGACATGTTAGCAGATCCACCAGGCTGTGCCAAATAGTTTAGAGCGGCTTTTCAGCTACTCTCCAATAACAAACGCGTTATTAAGAGAAAGAGTATCGAAAAACAACAGCTTTCTACAAAGTGTGAAGTGGATGGATTGCCACCCTCCCCTCGCCCAACCTAGACAGAGGGCAGCAGGAAGGCAAACAGATGAACAAAAGCATAACTCTTGTGCAAAATGACCACCAAAAACAAAACAAAAACAAGAAGAAAATCGTCCTTACCAAAAAAAAATTAACAAAACTCCCACAAACTTAAAAAAGAAAGGACAATGACCAATATTGTGCAACAATGTTATGCAGCTAAGAAAAACAGTGATAATTCTTCAAACCTGCCTTTTCTAACGTCTAAGAAGTGTATGGACATACGTGCCTGCACAGATATTTGTCACCTCTGCGGCAAATAAGAGAATCCTTCGTAGTGCACTGTTGAAGAGTCTTTGGCCACCAGCAAATCCTACCACATTGCATGCACAGAGAGCAGGAGGTGGAATGGCTCTTGCGGGAACCCTGTCTTGGTCTCTGCCAACGTGCCGGCTGGACTCTTCCAAGGCTTCCTGGGTTGAAGCCGAGGCTCTTCCTCCCTCTCCAGCATTGCTCCTCCTCCTCCTCCTCCTCTTCTCCAGGCTCCTAGAGCACACAGGGGGCTGGAGAAGAGCCAGGGACTACGGAAGGGTGAGCGACAGAGTGCTGGAAGCAAATTAGGGGCCAAGGGCAGCAGAGTGGCAATTCAGTGGCCTTACGGAGAAGCAGGCTTGGAAGAGAGAGCAAGGTGCAGAAATTTATTCCAGCACGGCTACGGGAACCACTCTATGTCCTGCCCTCTGTGCAGGCGTGGCAAAGGATTGCGACCTTCAACGTTTAACTCTCTGCCTTTAAAGGTAGCAGAATGGTTTCGCTTGCTGGTATCTGGGAGATTCTGGGGTTTTTTTTAGACAGGGATACTTAGCAATCCAGGACCGGTTTTTCCTCGAAGTTTGTGAATAATGTTCGATTATCTACAGTGGGAAAAGAGACACCATGCAAGTGATGAGTACTGCATCCTTTTAAAACTTTAAAATCTTTTTTTGTCATTAGTGAATTTATATTTCATATATATATATTTGATGTGATACTATCCACTCAAGATAATACAACCCCTTTGTTTTTATATTAGCAAACATTACAAGAGCTTAATATTCTTGAATGTTTCTCTTTTATACTTCTAAAGAGATCAAAATAAATTAAAGGTTTTGTACATAATTACAGAAGTAGTTAACTTATTTTATCTTTTTAGTTTAGTACAAAGATATCTGCAAGCTCATTGCCGAAATACACCTTATTTATAAATTTCTGTTCATTCTAACACTAATAATCAAAGGCTCTTTTTGCCTTTGCATTTTCAGCATTTCTAGAAGAGAAAGCTGTTAAAACTCTAATTTGAGAAGGTGCTGTTTTGGGTATTTTCCTCGTACCACAATGTAGTTTCCTAAGACAATGGGATAGAAAATGGCTTAAAATTAGTAATGGATTCATATTGGAAAAGGTTTTTATGGACATTTAAAAACAAGCAAACCAAAACAATTCAGTCATAAAACGAGCTGTTTAAAAATATCCACTTGAAGGGCAGATTTTAAAAAAAAGAAGAAGAAAAATTAGCTACTTCAGTATAACATAAAATACAAAGCCATATTACTCAGAAAGCAGTATCATCCCAATAAGCAAAAAATAATCTTTTTTAAAAAGTCTAATAATGGGCTTTCCAACAAACTGAAGGCAGTACCCCAAAGTCCTTCTGTGCTAAAATGTAGTGGTAAAAGAAACACGTTTCACATTTTATGTCCTGCCAATAACGAGCGCGTCAAAAAGTCCTAATAGAAACAGTTCCGTTCTGAAGAGTGGCGCCGTATTCTTGTCAGCACATCGTTTAGTGGACGTCCAAAAAAATTTGTTTATACATCTAGAGTACAGTCCATGGAAGCCTTAATAGATACCAGACTACATGTTGTAGGCCACATAGATGGGATCTAGTTGGTCCGCCAAAAATCCATCTCGTAGGTGCATACGCTGTTTCTCTCCACGGGAGTTGATAGGAATTACACCAACGTCCACCACAACCACCACCCCTACAATCAGGTAATGCTCCTCCAGGACTACATTGGTGACCAAAGGAACCAGGTCTAAGGCTTCTTGCTCGGATCCATCCAGCTCAACAACAACGACCAACAAGTTTGTCCAGGTAAACACCGCACTGAAATGCAAGTAGGAAAATCACATCACCTTAAAACGTATCGTTCAGTGGTTCCACTGTCAATGCCCAACAATTCCTTTAATCCTTGGGACTGCCAATGCGGTTGGGTGCAAAGGTGCCGTTGGGGGCTTTTGAGGGCAAAGCACTTGAGCCCCCTTTTATCATGAGGTGGTGAGGGTGGTTATTTCCCCCCTACGCTTGAAAAATACAGACCAGGAGGAGGAGGTTGGGGGAGGAATGTCCCTTGCCTTTGGCCTCTTTCAGCAGTTTGTGCTTTCCAAGGCTCAGATTGGTAACTCGACTATTTAAACCAAGCATCCCCAAACTTCGGCCCTCCAGATGTTTTGGACTACAATTCCCATCTTCCCTGACCACTGGTCCTGTTAGCTAGGGATCATCATGGGAGTTGTAGGCCAAAACATCTGGAGGGCCGCAGTTTGGGGGTGCCTGATTTAAACAGAAAGTGGACCACGAGGGCAGGATCAGGGCCTTAGATTTGGGGCAGCCAACATGGTGCTCTCCAAACATTATTAGACTCTAACTCCCACCAGCCCCAGATAGCATGGCCAATGGTGAAGGATGATGTGACTTGCAGTCCAACAGCATCTGGAGGGCAGCCCATTGGCTACCCCTGCTTTAGATGAACTTTTGTGGCAGGCAAATGGTCCTGTGGAAGGGAGGTAGCAAACAAGATATTTGCTGTGCCTTCGACATTAAAGCTGAAATGTATGCAAAATAAGCACAGCGGCCGTTCAGAAAGCAGAGCTTGTGATAAAACAGGCAACAAGGACATAGAACCACCAACACTGCTTTGCAAACAGTCATTTTGTGTACATTTGATGTAATTATTCTCACAGTCAGAATTTCATTTTCCTCTGACCCCACTGCTTACGTTTGTTTCTCTACAACTATGTGTGTATATATACTTGACATCTGAGGAAAACACTTCATTTTTGTGATGAAGTGGACTCCAATCCACAAAAGCTGAGGCCATTATAAACCTGATTAATTGCCCAAAACCCTCTTTGGTGTTTTTTTTTTGCAGTAGAAAAGCCAGAATGTATTATGTTTGCCATTTGGTTCCCGATCTTAGAGCCACTGTATACATATTTTAAGCTTTTCCTCTTACTTACAAAGCACAGCCCCCAAACTATATCAAGATTCTTCTCGCAACTCCTAAACATGCAGATCAGGGATTTCCCTCTTCTTCCTGCTACCGAACATGCCAAAATGACGACGATTGGCCAAAACGACAACATACTTACCATTCTGTAATGCTCTTGTGTGCTCTAATTACAGACGTCTCGATATCTATGGGGTGATACCTCATTCCTCGCAGTTCCATGGCTTCATCTAGTGCACCTACCACATAAAGTGCATCATGTCGCTCTGGTTCAAGAGAGAAAGAGAGGGGAGAAATCATTTATATGAGGCGTTAAATCACCTGTGCAAGGCAAAGACAGCTGCATCAACACTATCTGGAAGATTTAGCTTTGTTTTTAAAGTCCATCGGTTTAATGGAGTTAAACCTTCCCAAGGGCCTCATTCCCAACTGGGCAACTTTCCAGGGGCTGGATGACAGTGGTAGGTGTGGACAGAGGAAAACGTGGGTGAAGCAACATATACAACTCTCTCCCTGGTACAGTAGGCTGCAGTCAAGAGATATCCACACACACGGCATGCTTCATCCCTCACCCAGGCAAACAGCAGGTATTACTCAAGGAGACACTGCAGCTAGGCAGGGTCACAGAAGGTGGGTGCAGAACAAGGCCAGGGAGAGTTGAAGGTGGGGAGAGAGGAAAGGATGGCTTGGGGAGAGTCCCCAAGCCTGAGGTTCCACCTCCCTGGGTTTAATACATTTCCATTCTGTTTTGGCTTCAAGACAGCTAAGCTGAAAAATAAAGCGTTGCTTTCTATGGGATTAACACATGCAGCTTCTACAGCTCAGTGGCAGAGCACATACTTTCATAGGAAGCCATTCATAAACACAACAATACTATTAATAATCATAATTTGTATGTGGTTCCATCTGCAGCATCTCCAGAAAGGACTGGGAACGACTTCCACCTGAAGCCCTGGAGAGCCACTGCCAACCAGTGTAGGCCAATGGCACAAAGGCAGCTTCCTATGCAAAACTTCTCATTGTAGGGAAGATTAGAAAAGGGTGTATGAAACAAGGGGACTTCCTTTTTGAAATGTTCTATGTTCTTAGCCTTCTCTATGCAGATCAAGGCAAATATCCCCCAAAGATGCAAAGGAGATGTTTGCAAAATGTCTCCTGTCGGCTTGTGGGCCTTTGGCTGTAATAAAGACAGCATCTCCTGCTCATGTTCCCAGCTCCTGCGGTGGAGTAGCCATGGTGGGAAATGCAAATCTAGCAAGGAAATGCTCAGTAAGTCAAGGGTCTCCTGCCCCCCAACCCCTTCCCCACTGAAATCAGGCTTGAAAGAAGCATTGTATTACAGACAATAGGATAGACTGCAATGTGAACTTGGTTGCAGTGTGAGAGAGGTGCCCCCAATAGTTCCTCCTGTTTACAAATATGCTCATGGGCCCAAATTGGTTGGCAACTCCTGATCTGAAAGCACTCAATGCCATACAGATTTATAAAAGGCAGTGCGAGAACTTACCCCCACTTGCATCTGTGAGCTCTGTTCTTCTCAGAAATCCCAAGTAGCCAGTCCGTGCCCAGATAGTTTGAGTGTCTCCAAAACTAAGTCTTGAGTTAAAGTGATCTGACTGCAAGGATTCATCACCATAGATAGTGAAGTAGCCACTGGCATTGTGAGCACTATGAACCCATATCTAGGTGGAGAGGAAAAAGTTATGTTTTCACTGGTGTGCTCTCTGCTACAGGCATTTTTTTATTAAGCACAAGAGGAGCCCTTCAACTCAGCCATCAGCTTGCTGAGGAAAATCCAGTCCTGTGCACCAGCCTAGCCACTGAAAACCACCCCCAGGAGTAGTTCTGCCAAGGCAAACACTGCTAACATGCAGTGGTTGAGATAAAGTTTCTGTGGCGTTCCTATAACCAGTTATTAGCTTTCTGGGGTTGGGATCACATTGGCAAAGTATCAGTTAATCACCTTTATTATAATTTTCAAACTTTTCCACAGAGCAGAAAGCCAATCAAACAACCAACTTTTTATGTTGCACAAAATAATACAACTTACATACGAAATATGTGCACTATTGCCCTTGCTGCCCCACACATTCCTAACTCTTGGATCTGGTATAAACCGTTCACTTGTACTCATGGTTAAAGGTGTAAGTCTTCTTCTTTGTACTCACTGCCACTCAGTTATCCAAACCAGCCAACAGCAAAGATACACAGATTGCTGAAGAGCAAGTGGCCTCCATAATCCATTCGCACACAGGATCTACATATAGGATAAATTCTTGCACAGCAAGCATTCTCAGAGTACTACATATGCCACTGATTCAACCATGAAAGCACAAGTTAGGCAGAATCTATTAACCTGTGGCACTCCCCTGAAACACCCATTCACTATTGGCGACGGAAGCCAGAGTAAAAGCTGTTTGACAGATCAGGAATATGTAAGAGCTCCATCCCAAGGGCAGCTGAGATCACACAGGTGCTTCTTTCGCCAATCCCAGCAGCCCTGATGGAGTGACAGTGATGGTGTGGGGAGTATTAATGAGATCTGGGGAAAGCACAGGAGTCCACAACACCAATGCTTAGTGGCAGAGATAATGGCTTGGATCCGAAGCGCCATGTGGAGGAGAAAATCCAATAGTTTCCCATGAACTCTCAAACAAGTGCTGATGGAAGACATCTCACAATGGAATACCTCAATGCATCAGAATCATAGAATTGTAGAGTTGGAAGAGGCCACAAGGTTCTTCAAGTCCAACCCCCTGCAAACAAGGAATCTTTCACCCAAAGTGGGGCTCAAACCCACAACCCTGAGATTAAGAGTCTCCTGCTTTACCAACTGAGCTATTGGGGTTGCACTATAGTCTGAGAAACATGGGGAAGCTGTAGCTGTATTCAGACTAAATCAGCTGAACTTTCGTTAAATCCCACTGATGGTTTCCACTGAAAATCAGTGGGACTTAAGGCATGTTCAGCTAACTTAGTCTGCATACATGTAGGCCACAAAGGGTCCTGGAAAAGCCTTTTTCTGGATGTGGGGTCCATTTTCTCACACAACACTTATCTTAGGTTGGAATGCTCATTGCATGAGGTTTTCCACTAATAAAAGGATCCTAGCCAATTATATCTCCATGCAATCTTTAGTTTAAAGATATGAATGAAATTTTTGCTTTGCATTACTGAGACAATGTGTGCAAAGACTAGCTCTGCAAGGTGAAGGTTTGGCCAGGTTTGTTACAAACTTCTGATATTATGCCTGAAATATGAGTAACTTGAGGAAGAAAATCTGAATGAAGAAACTAGCAGTTCTCAACTTTGACAAAGCACAAGGTAGTTTAAACTTCCTGGAGCTGTGTGATGCATACCTGCCAGAGCGGGCCATTTGTCACATCCTTATTAAAGGCGGCTGTTAGGGAAGGAAGGTAGCTTTTAATCAACTCATGCAATTCAGTACCAACTGAGGCACAGCTTGTGACTCACCTCTCCAAGATGAGAATCTCCCAGGGGTCCCTTTGTTTCTGGATTAGCAATAATGATGCGGACTCCAGGGAGAATCTATTGAAAGACAAAATGAGTCATATCTGGTCGTGAGCCAGATGATGTACATATTGTTTTATGAACTTTTCTTCTTGTCTCCTGAAGGCTTTCGAGAAACTCCGAAAGAAGGCTTTGCATTCTGTGTTTTGCACGTGCAAGTGAGTAAGTGACCGGGGGGGGGGGGGGGGGCTAATCTTGTGGATGTATGATTACAAAACGTATTTTCATCATGTGGCAAAAGTAATCCACCTTACCTTTTTCTATATATCTAAGACAATAATTGACAACAACAGTAGTGATGGGGATGCTCAGTGGTTTAGCGCATGCTTCACAAGCCATGGTTTCCAGGTTCAATCCCTGTTAACTCCAAGAAGAGCTGGGGAAGACCCTGCAGTGAAATCTTGGAGACCCACTTCAAATTGGTGCAGCCTATTGTGAGCTGGATGAACCAAGGATCCGACCTTGTATAAAGCAGTAAGCTTCCTGCGCTCCTATGGTGAATCCCTGTTTGCTTACAGGCAAAGCTGCAAACATATATTATGGCCCCTAAGATCCTGCTTTGAGGATCAACAATGAAAACCCACAGAAACATTTCACACTGGTGGACAAAGTACAGCTTGCTTACAGTCACTCATGAATGACAAACATCTGGAATCCAGCTGCTGTTCACAAAGTCAACTGCCAGTAGTGATTTGCACAATCCACAAATGCTTTTTGTAGATGCGCAGCCACTGGAAAGACCAACCAAACTTAGTCCTATGTTTGCAAAGTATTATGCCACTCCAAATTTGGTGCCAATCTTTCTTTTCTTCTTTGTTTCCATTGTAAATTATCTTTTATGTTTATGTTTGTATTTTAAACCAATAATTATTAAAAAACAAAACAAATTTGGTGCCAATCAAGTGTTCCTAGCGTACACTTTTCCAATGAATGTTCACACTAAAATCCTTGTTCCTACAAGTCGCTAGTCTGATGTGGTCTATTATCTGACAAAGGCAGATAAAAGTTCTATAGGAGTGTTGAAAAGGAGTATGTATTTAATTCTTTTAAAATCTTTATATCCTGCCCTTAGGCTCTCTAAAGGGCCCCCCCAAAAGGATGTCCAGCAGATCCACTGTTGCCTTAACATAGAATCATAGAATTGGAAGGGACCCTGAGGATCATCTTTGCCCAACCTCCTGCGGGAATTGAACCTGCAACCTTGGCGTTATCAGCACTATGCTCTAAACAACGGAGCCATCCAGGTATGTGTTCATTTCCCCCCCTCTTCTGAGGCTCTCTCTCAAACAGTTTTTGTAGATTTCTGAAACCACCACACATATCAACAGCAGCAGCAACCCCAAGGCAAACCCAGCAACCAAAGGCAATCATGGGATGGCTGTGCACACTGCTCAAGAAACTATGTCTTTCCCATACTGTCTCCAACTCCCTGGTCATCCACCACTCACTGAAAGAAACCCGTTGTCTCTCTCCAGCCCAGGAATATACTGCAAATATTACCTCATACTGCTGAAATATTAGGCACACTTCATAAAATATGTAGTGCCACCATAATGGGAAAACTACATTGTCACCAGAGCCGTGGTCATGGTGCTAACATCATATCACACCTAATGCAAGAATATGGGGTGGGGAGATAGCACAATGGCATGGTGGGGTGCCATCTGTCATGTTATCTTTGGTTGGTCATATTGCTCCTGCTTAATGGCAGGGGGAGGAGCAATGAGGGGGAAAGGCCAGTGCAGTGCAAACACATTGACGGGAAACATTTTCTGCTGGTGCCATTGTACCATACCAGCTTCCCTGCTGTGTTGTCTCTCCCTCTCTCAGTAAGCAGTAACTGTGAGACCAACCAGAGGCCAGGTGCCCCACGGCTTGCTACTGGCACAACGTGAATTGCACAAATCCAGGCACCTGAGTGATGCCTGAAGGTGCATGCGCACATGGCCACACCTGGATCTCACACCTGGGCAAGTAGCTGCCACTTTTGATCTTTCTCTAGACCACTAATTTTATTGGGTCCCACATTCCAACATACGCATGTACCTTAAAGTTAAAGCATTTATCAGCCTCTTTAAAATATGGAGAGTTGCAAAAACGTTTACCTTTCCCGATTCCATGAGGGGCAAGCTGTGAGGGGATCCTCTTTCTACTAAACGCACTCTGAAAAGCAAAACACATAGGACAACTATGATGAGCTTACAAAAATTGCAGTTCTGCACATGAATGCCGGCCGTACTGTTAAGTTCTCAAGCTCTTGCATTTCCCCTACTGCCAGTCTTCAGACCTGGTGCCTGCTCTCTCAAAGCAAGGAAGCTATGCAAAAAAGGATAGAAGACTTTTGAGATTTTGCCAAAGTGGAGCATGGTGGTTCTTTCATGGGTGGGTCTTAACCCCACAATAAAAAATGCCATGGGGCTGAACATCAGAGCGGGTAGGTCAGAGTGGAAAGGAATGCTATTGGGGAGGAAGGAGAAGGACAATGTGGGGCAAATTATTATTATTATTCGTGATCCAAATTCCTAAATATTTTGCTTTATTGATTACTTTTAGAACCCACCGGAGATGCTCATTTCCTTTGCCAGGGCAGATGGCTAGTTTATGTGGAACTGGTTATGCGGAACCCTTTGCAACGCAATCAGAGATGGAAAGCAGGACATTTCCCATCAGTTTAAATTTACCAACTTATTATTTCACAGACAGAGAACCTATGTTTCATATACTGCAAGCCTCTTACAATCATGTCCTCTTACCCAGTCCTAGATTATGAAATTATTATTGGGTTTAAAGGTTTTTAAAGAATTTATGATTGCTTTTAATGGGTTGTAATGAGAGAATGAATGAACGAACACACACACACACACACACACACACACACACCGTGTATATATATGGAACATGGAACATGGAAAAGTGAAAGTGTGGGAGACATTCACATTTAATTAGAAATATTTCTTTATTTTATTATTTTATTATTTATAACTCAGTCTTCCTCCATCACTGTATGAGGTGATTTTCACTGTCGCTGGAGGGGAGAGTCCAATTCAGGCACCTTGTGGTTTAAAAGCACAACACTCACCAGACTAGACCATACTGAGCATGTTCAAAGCAGAACAGATGATTGCAAGAGGAAGGTTATAATATCTTCTCCTTGGTATCTTCCACATCTTTAAAGGTGATTAAGAACCATTTTACAATTTCTTCTTTTTTAAAAAAATACAAGCGCTGCTTGGTTTTAAACAAGCGCTGCCGTTTCCAAAGCGACAATCATAGAGTACGGGACGAAAAGCTAAACCTTGTGATAAAATTCCTGCCCACAGAAGCAAGAGCCCATCAGAAGGTATTTTTTATTAGGTCTCTTAAAAACAACTCCTACTCAGGGTTTTACAAGGAAAGTTAATCATGTAGAGTACCGCATTACAGCTGTAAGAAAACCCCAGAGAAAGGTGCATACAGCGAAGTCACAAACCCCTTTCCTTACAACATATATTTAAATTCCACTGTGCAATTGAGGATCCATGCTGTGATTTCATGAGATTTTTCGAACCAGCATCCCCTGCAAAAGCTGTTGCAGATGTCATTCCAACGGCAGATGAAGGGAAGTCCCTGGACTGAGAGAGCAATGGAAAGAACTGCTTTGCCAGCAGTTAGGAGGAGAATAGGTAGCGACAGCGGGTGCCATTGAGCTATTTTGTACATAATGGGGAGGACTGGTAGATGTGGGAAGAGAAGAGGCAGGAGTTCTGACAGCAGGGAGGTTATGGCTTATGAATTATACAAAACAGACTGTGAGAATTCAAGATGGAGGTGTACTAACAATAGGATAGGCTTAAAACCAACAAACACAGTAACCTCAAACCATCTCCTGGAAACCAAAGAGTCAAACTATTTTCATATCTGTGAATAACCACTGTTTGTTTTTTGCAGAAGGCTTCCATTTATACCAACGTTAAGTAATCCATTTTCTTAGCTATGTTGTACAGAGAGGAAACTATTTGCAGCTAAGTCTTTAAAACTGTGTTAGGAGTTAACTTCTGGTTCCCCTTCCTCTGCCTGAAGAACAAGGGAATTAAAGTGAAGTTATCACATGAATGATCATTCATTGCTGAAAGTTTTGATTTGGGGTGAGGAAGCTGGCATCCATCATCATGCAATGCTTAATGCAGCGAACATTAGAGCAGTCGATTTTCAACGCACTAGGAATGCCATGGATGGTTGCCAGATCCAGATCTCCCAGAAGGGGTGGCAGCTCAACACCTCATAGCATAGCAACCTACAGAAGTGGATTTAATGGCGTGTGACTGGTTTGGTTGCACTGGGCGGAGAGCTTCAGAGGCGTTGCGGGAGATGCTGCAACTGTGCTGTAGAATGGAAGACAAGAGGCAGGGGGCGCTGAATTTTGGTGGCACATATGGTGCCGCTGAAATTTGAGACCCCAAAGTTTGCAATTGCAACCCATATAGAATGTGGGAGATATCAGACTTCTGCTCAGGATACAGGGCATCTTGTAGTGCTGTAAAATAGTGTTATTGCTAATTCACACATACACACACACACAGGAAATGAATTTTAAGCCAGTTCAAACCCTTCAGAGAACTGTGAATTTTGTACTTGTGGTGGGCAGTGCACACACACACACAGACACACCCATGACATCTGAAACACAGAACATACATTCATGAGCCCAGCTCCTGTAATTCTTCTGCTTCAAAAGAGCAAGAGTGGGAGAACTACCGAAATATCAAGGCTTAACTTATGCATTCAGGTAACGGGGGGGGGGGGGTTGGAGCCTGAAAATAAAGGTGCATGTTTAAAATGATATATACTAGAATAGCCCATGGCATAGCTGTGGCATCTTCTGTTTGCCAACTGGATACATCTTCCATGCCAACCAGAAGATGCTTAGATTGAGCACTGAGGAGGAGGAGGAGGAGGAGGAGGAGGAGGAGGAGGAGGAGGAAGAGGAGGAGGAGAAGGAGGAGAAGGAGAAGGAGAAGGAGAAGGAGAAGGAGAAGGAGAAGGAGAAGAAGAAGAAGAAGAAGAAGAAGAAGAAGAAGAAGAAGAAGAAGAAGAAGAAGAAGAAGAGGGGGAGGGGGAGGGGAGGGGAAGTAGTAGTAGTTTGGATTTGATACCCCACTTTATCACTACCCTAAGGAGTCTCAAAGCGGCTAACATTCTCCTTTCCCTTCCTCCCCCCACAAGTAACACTCTGTGAGCTGAGTGGGGCAGAGAGACTTCAGAGAAGTGTAACTAGCCCAAGGTTACCCAGCAGCTGCATGTGGAGGAGCAGAGACGCGAACCTGGTTCCCCAGATTACAAGTCTACCGCTCTTAACCACTACACCACACTGGCTCTCTGAGTGGGCCCAAGGAGGAAAACAATTCCAGAGTTCAGGTGCATATCACCCCAGAACTCCTCTGCACATGCCCTTGTTGTTTGCATTTCTTAACCTAATGCACAGGACAAAAGGCTATTTCTAAACCATGTAGGGCCAAACTACCAAAGAGAATTTTGTAATCAAAACTCATCAATATGGGCTTTTTTTTTTTTAAGTGCCTCAATACTTGATTCCTTTTAGTCTTTTTCTTATTTCCCCTGCTCCTCAAATCTCACTGTCCTATTTTCATACTGTCCTATTTTTACACACACATTTCCTTGGTTGATGTGCCATGTTCCTGAGCATTTTCTGAGGCTGTTCGAGCCTCCGCCCACATGCTTTTTATAATGCCATGGGCATGCCAAATGATACAGATGGGGAAAAGAGCAGGCAAGTCTGAAATGTGATTCATGCACCCCCCTGCTGTAAAAGGTCACATGGATCATATCCGGTAATTGCTGAGAGGAATAGACTCCGCAAGAGTGCTTCTCCAACTCCCAAACCAATCCTGCCCACCACTGTCTCTTTGTCAATGCAAGGAGAGAGAAGCGCTGTAGAAATGTTTCTAGATTCACTCACAACCCATTCTTCAAAGGGACTATCTTTCAAACTGACCAAAAGCTTAAAAGATCACTGACAGGGGAGGGCCCTTCATTTTTGTACCTTGTCTCATGCCTCATCGAAATCACAGCTTGCATTCCCATGGGTCACACTCCTTTGCCCATTAATCGGAATCAGCCAAGAGCGCAGCTATTGCAATAAGGTAAATGGGAGGCTCATCCCCCCCCCAATTCCCTTTAAAAAACCAACATAGGGGAGAGTGGAGATTAATCCTTCCCATGGATTCTCCCTTGCAAATAAGTGCTCATTTCTTGTGTTACCCCAGGCAGACACCACCGGGTAGGGTGGGAGGGGGTGGTGGTGTTCATGGGGAGGATTGTAATGCATGGAAAGGGTTGAGCATCCCACTTTTGATCCTCCCTTGCAAATCACTCACTCTCTCTCTCTCTCTCTCTCTCTCACACACACACACACTCATGTTAACTGCTACACACATGGTTAAGAAGGATAACCTCCTGTGGGGGCTGGTATGACTCCCCCCGCCCCCAGTAGCCAGTTGCTTATCGTCTTCTAAAATTACTGATAACTAGATGGGCACACTTGCAGGAATGGCATCACCTAGCTTGCAACACGAGCTGGCCAGTTCATTGTGATATTCAGCTGCATTGTGAAAAGTGTACATGTTGTTGTTCTTTTGGCTCAGATGAATAACAAGATGCCGCACCTGTGCCCTACCTTCAGGGATGGGGAACTTATGGCCCCATAGGTTGGTGGACTACAACTCTCATCATCACCATTTGTCCCTTGGCCTACTTCCTTTATGTGTTGTAATGGCAATGTCCTAGATGCCAAGGAACTAGGGAAACGGCATTGAAGTTGCTAGTAAGGGTATCAGTTGCCCTGGGGACTCCTCCTTGCCTGGGACTTAAGGTGCCACTGTTGTTGCTAGGTAAGCTGGATGGGAAGAACTTATTTACAGGGATATATTTGGAGGCGCTGTGGTTAAACCACTGAGCCTAGGGCTTGCTGATCAGAAGGTCGGTGGTTCGAATCCCTGTGACGGGGTGAGCTCCCGTTGCTTGGTCCCAGCTCCTGCCAACCTAGCAGTTTGAAAGCACGTCAAAATGCAAGTAGATAAATAGGAAACGCTACAGTGGGAAGGTAAACGGCGTTTCCATGTGCTGCTCTGGTTTGCCAGAAGCGGCTTTGTCATGCTGGCCACATGACCTGGAAGCTATACGCCGGCTCCCTCGGCCAATAATGCGAGATGAGTGCGCAACCCCAGAGTCGATCACGACTGGACCTAATGGTCAAGGGGCCCTTTACCTTTTTATTTGGACTCAGTAGTGCTCCCTCACTGGAAGAGCATCCAGGGCCCAAATTTCAGAATCAGGGTTGAGGGGAAATGTGAGCTATTTCCCAAGTTTTGGGGCAGCTTTGTTAGCTGAATTCTGTTCCAAATTGAACCAGGGAGATTCACTGATCACAAATTAAAATACACACTTAAATGCTGTGTTATCACCACATAAAGCAAGAGTGTAAGGAGAACCCGCATGAGTAAACCAAACGTCTGTCCAACAGTGGTCACTCATATGCCTCCAGGAAATACAGCATGAAGACAACACAACGTCCCAATTTGTCACCAGAATCTGACATTCAGAGGTACCCTCACTTTGCAGCAAGGTTTCCAGGCAAAAACGAGCACACCAGCTTCCCACAGTCTCCTGTATTTGGAAGCAATCTAGTTTTTCTGACTGATTTCTTCCAACTAACAAGATTATTACTGAATGGCCACCCGGGTGTAAATTCTCCAAGAATGTATTCAAATTGCCTAAGCCACTGCTCACATATAGCAGCTGGTATAATCGGTATACATGCTCTGCACTGCTGGGGCCCCACACCTTGGCACTCAAAGGACGGGGGCACCCTCAGACACATACCTTGGTACCTGCCAAGACCCCTTGCCCCTCTCATTTTTTAGAAACTGAGTTCGGGGGAAATTGGTTGTTTGGTTGAAGGCGTTGCGTATTTTTAATGTTGCCCGCATTTTTGTCTGTGTTTCATTTTTACACGTGTGTGTCTGTGTGTGTGCTGGTGTCCTGCTTGGTTTGAAGTCAGTTACATGCTTAGGAAATAGTCTCATTTCTACAGCCATTATTTCCTTGATAAAGAATGCTTCTCTTATTATTCTGCAGCCACTGAATGAGATTCGGCATTCCGAGCTGTCTTTTCTGGGAGTCACAGGCCTCTTTCACTACTAGCAGCGTATCTCTACGTTCCTTCATTTTCTTGGGATTAAGGAGGAGGGGAAGAGGGGGGGAATCAGCACAGTCCTCCTGCCCGACTAACCTACTGAGCTGCTTGCCGCCTTCCAAGACCACAGCACTGAGTAGCTTGCTGAATATTTAATACTCTCTCCAGCATCGCCTAATGCATTTTGCCGAATTCAGCACATGGGAGACACGTAATTTAAAATCCGATAAAAGCCTTAACTGGCTCGACGTACTGGGGAAGAGCAAAGCAACGCGCTACTAAACCTGAACATGCCACATAGCAAGTTGCAAACAGTGCCCTCGGCCTGGAAGAGAGATCAATAGCCGGAGGAGATGGGGGGCCTGAAGGGAAATCTTCTACTACAGTATTCTGAAAGGAACCTGTTTATATAGTTAGCAGTTCTGCTTAATTTTCTCTCCACATTAAAAAAAGAAAAAAGGGAGGCAAGTGTCCTAACTTCTCCATTGCCTGCCTACAATGGAGCACAAAGTTTGTATTCTCAACCATTGTGATTTAGATTCGCTTCCCAGTGCTGGTCCAAGACAAGGCCGCACCCTCCCCAACCCATCTTCAAAAACCGGCTGGACTAGCAGCTGCGTGATGCTTCAAGACTGGTCCTCCATCGTACCTGAGGGCAGCAGGCTAGTTTAGGAGGTGCACCTGTCATGGCGTTGTCTGGCATGAGAGAGAAATTATTGCCAAAATTTATTGTCAAAAGTACACTCACAAATTAGGGAAAGGCCTGACCATCAGTCCTATGTCTCTCAACTACTCCTTGCCACAACAGGTCCCTGACTTATGCATCTCCCCTATCGGAGCTATGTGCAAGCAGGCAAAGACTCCACCTGCATGTTACCTTCTGCTCCTCCCACTTCAGTCCTCTTCTGGTCCTGGGAGACAGTGGAGCAGGAGAGGTAGGGGCAGGAGGAGGAGGAAATCCTTGACCTTCCACCAGTCTGATCTCTCTCCCCCTCCTCCTGCACCTGTTTTCCCCTCTCCAATCCTGCAGCTTCTCCTGGCTCTGACTTTTGTCTTCCGGCTGTTGCAGGTTCTCCCAGTTCACTGATCCCTTCTTGCAAGTCAGTCTCCAGCCCCAGCCCCTTCTCCCAGTGCCCATTCCTCAGTATCCAGCCAGCCTGACAGCAGTCCAACTTTATGCCAACTTATTAGACAGAAATAAGGTAAAGGTAAAGGGACCTCTGACCATTAGGTCCAGTCGTGACCGACTCTGGGGTTGTGGTGCTCATCCCGTATTATTGGCCGGCGTACAGCTCATGTGGCCAGCATGACTAAGCCACTTCTGGCGAACCAGAGCAGCACATGGAAACGCCATTTACCTTCCCACTGTAGCGGTACCTATTTATCTACTTGCACTTTGACGTGCTTTCGAATTGCTAGGTTGGCAGGAGCTGGGACCGAGCAATGGGAGCTCACCCCGTCTCAGGGATTCAAACCGCCAACCTTTTGATTGGCAAGCCCTAGGCTCTGTGGTTTAACCCACAGCGCCACAGCAGAGGCATAAAAGGGCCACGAAGGGGAAACAGCCCATTTCTCGAAAGGGAGCAACTGGCTGGCTACAAGGCACTGAAGCAGCACTCTTTGCTTAATAGCGAAGCAAAAGAACAGGAGAGGTGGCTTCAACTGGGAATCTTTCCATGCTGAAAAAGGAGGGACAGAGGGCTTGCATTCTTTCTGGTGATTATTGCCTTTCTGTATGTTAGGTCCCCTTCCACCCTCCAAAGATGGCAATGCACAAGAGAGCCTATACTGCTCCTGGAGGCCTCATGATTGCTAAATTCTCTCAGGCACTTGTGGTGGTGGTGGGGGACTCTTTTAAAGTTTCTCTAAGCAAACAAATGCTGAGCTGCTCCTTTAGTGTGTGAGTGTTTTTTTCTACCACTAGAACGGAGAAATAATTAACATGCTTGCTCCCAAACAGCACCAAGCACTTTGTATGATGTTTTGCTCCTGAAAGCAAAGTGGATCGTAGTACTTGGGGACACACACACACACACACACACACACACACACACCCTCAGTAAAAGAGAGGCAATAATAGACCATTCTTCCAAGCTGACATCTCTCACCATCCGTGAGAAGAGAATTATAATTCATGAAATGTAATGGCAGCATTGCTTCCCATCTTCTTTCATGACAGTTTTAGCTAACTTCAGGGAAGAATGAAGTAAACATCTTGAAGAAAAGACCCTGCAATTCTAAAGCTAACGCCTAATGAATTCATTCGGGGTGAAGTGCCAACTATGAAGCTACTATCGTGAGAGTCAATACGCTTGTTAGCTACCACTTACTTAAACTGGATGCATTCTTAGGCTTTCAACATGTCTTTCCTAGGCACTAGCTGGCTTGGTTTTACAATGAACCAGATCAGAAGAGTTTGAGAGGCTTTGGATAAGCAAAAGTACACTGGGTTAAGTACTGGGTTGCTAAGGAGCCTTAAAATGAAATAAATGTTAAGACTGCAGCATTAACTTACAAACCTTTGGTACACGGTGTGTCCCCTCCCCCCATTTGTTGAGCATAGTCCTTCACATCTGCCCTCGAGGTGGCACTTTTTTGTGTTCTCAAAAGCACATTTTATACCTCATAAAAAATATGCAACAAAATCCCCCCCACTTGTGGTAAGGGACCACACTCCACCCACCTGAAAAAGAACCAGCCTGCTTCACACTTTTTCCAAAAGCAACTCTTGCTTGCTTAGGTCTTTGAAGGAGCTCCTGTAACAACCTCCCTTGGAGTTAAGCAGATTACTGAAACCAAGCAATCAAGCCTAGTCAAATATAGGACCCACCTTGCTGAACTCTCTACTGAGAGACAGAACGCTTCTCTTTCTCCTTGCTGGCCATACTCTTTTTAACCTGTTGGCTCTTTCTCTCTTAGAGGAGAAGTCAAATCTCTCTCTGGGTGTGTGCTCATACATATGTTTATTTAAAAGCCTCGGGTGAGTTTGATTACTAGTGTTACGACACATGCAACCACTGGCTTTATAAGGTGACATTTGACTTTTTAATTAATATTGAAATTCCAAATGTGACAAGTGTCACCTTGGGTGCTGCATCTGGTCAGCTAGGATAAAACTGTGAAAAACAGGTAAAATAATAGTGGTTTAAGTGCCTTTTTATTAAAAAAAACTGCTTTCTATCACCGATGAGAAACTTACTTGTATTCCCCCCCCAAAAAAACCAAACCAGTATATGCATTTTCCAGCTGCAGACATTTCATTAAAAAATAAATAAATGTCATCATACCTGTCATGTCTGAGGGCCCTCATGTCCACATACACAGTGGTTGGATCTGGCCCTGATGTCCCCTGCAAAAGAAAACCTTTTAGTTAGCACTCTGCGTGGAACAGATGTTGTACATTTTACTTACAATTAAAGTTTTTGTTTGTTTGTTTTAAAGCCTTTATTAAAATGACAAAAAGCACTGAATATGTTACAATCAGTGATGGGGGAGTACGAACCATACCTTGCTGGCCATACTCTTTTTAACCTGTTGGCTGCAAACGCAAGTTTCCAGTTGCCTGTGTTACTGAAAACCAGTGTCAATGTAAACAAGTGAAATTTGCACACGTACTAAGAGTTTAGCAAAATAGTATGGAAGGCAGAATCAGCTGGAGACGTAGAGCTGGTAATGGCAGATGCAAGCGGTCAAGTGGGAAGTGTGGATTTTTTGAGACACTCACACATGCAAAGAGTGTCTTTTAAAAAAACCTGGTGGTATTAAAGAGTAGGACATGCAAGATTAACAGATATGGACTGAAGAACTATAAGCAGTTATTCTGTTCCTTTTGAAACCACCCTACTGTATTTTAATAAAGTGTTTATTTTACTATTTTTCCAAGTCAGCTCTGCTAAAAGTAAATAAATAGCCTTCATAATCTGAAGCACTGGTTCTGCTCACAAAGTTGACTTTTCCACCGACCTCGCCCTCACCTGCCCTTTAACCCCACAATATTCCTTAAACTCCCAAGGTCTGGGTTTTGCTGTTGGTTGTTTTGTCCCTTAGCATCTGCTAAACATGTGACTGCTAAACAGGAAGCTAGGAGCACACGGACCAACCAAGTACAAAATACTGCAGTCCGTGATAGATTTGTTTGGATTAGAAACAAATTTGGATTAGAAACAGATTTCAGAACCAGCTTCCGGATGTACTGCAACATCAGCCCCTGCAAAGCTTTCTGTGCCAACAAACAAATGCCACTTCATACGTTTATTATGGATGTTTTAAGTGCACAATACATGCCTTAAAAAGGATGCAAACACATGTGTTTGCAGAAAGGGTCTATTGCAAAGGTACACGAGCCCAGGGAGCTATGATTGGTCCCTTGTTAAGTGCATGCTGGCAAACCTTGAGTTTGCTTCCACATAGAGGCCTTTAGCTTCTTTGGAAAGGCGGCAACCATTGCTTTTCCAGCGTATTGGGGGCACATACAAAAAGGGACACAGACTGGCTCACTGCCAGGGTGAAAGAGGAAACACAACATTCCTTCCCGGAAGTTTATACTACTTCCTCCTTTTTCTGAGACAGATCTAATACCAAAGAGACATCTAAACAAGTAACATTCATTGAAAACACCGATCAGCATCCCACCACCAAGACAGCAGGAGAGAGTTACAGGAGAGGCAACATGCACACTACGTCACTCCAGATTGTTATAAAGCCAACACAAGAAAGTCCTATCTAGCCGGCAGAAGAGGGTATAGTTTTCAATGTGCTGATATATATATATATATATATATATATATATATATATATATATATATATATATATATACTCAGCAGTGTAACAGACTAGCGCCGAGCGGAGAACCTCATTTCAAGCACCATTAATGGAGGGGTCAGGGGAGGGGAGGGGAAGAGTAGATCCATAAATATTACCTTAGGAAATGTTTTCATAGTTGACCAGAACCAGTTTGCAAAAAATCAATTGAGGCAGTTAGAATGCTAAAAGCGCAAACCGGTTTTTTGTTTCTGCTTTAAACGTTCAAGCACATTGCTGAAACGGCAACGACCAACTTTTGACGAAGACTACGATGTCCAGATCAAAAGGGTAAGCTGCTCCCCTTTCTGTTCCCACACAAATGCCAGCGCCAAAGGGTTTTGACAATGTGCCCCCCGAAACAACAAAAATCTCCAGACTCCCATCTAGTCTGCCCCACTGTTAGGAGTGGATAGGTGGATATTTTAGGGAACACCAAAAATCCCCTACCTGCTCGGCCAGTTTCCCCAGCCTGTGTGGCTACAGCAGCAGGAACAGGGGGGATATGGGGAGGAGGAGAGACAGTAACACATGAAAAAATAATAAAAAAGAGGGGGGGGCAATGGAAGTCGGGAGGAAAATAAAAAGGAAGGATAATGCAAAAAGCAGGGAGTAAAATAAAAGGAAAAAACCATGTCAAATACAGGAATCTTACAAATTAAACCATTATACTGCTTAAAGGTTTAAAAAGAAAAAGAAAATGAGGTGTCAACATTTTAGTACAGCGAACAGAAGAGACAGTAATAGACTTGCTAACCTTTGACAAACAGAGTTAAGCCATTTAAGAGACAGCATAGACAACATTGTTAGTGAGCAGCATGTCCTGAGAATTCATTCTACCTTTCAAGCAAAAACACAAGGAACAGGCTACAGCCTTTCTCGGCATTCCCCACAGAGAGAAGCAGAAGAACACTTTTTTTCCCTGAATTACAACGAGAAAGGCACACTACACTTTTTACATCTGAAAAGCTTGAAGGTTACCCAACCTAAGAGGCCCACAGGCCCCTGGCCCAGTTTCTGCACGAGTCACTATATACGGAACTTGCTCTTTTTTCAAGTTATTCTGCGGTGTGAGAATTGAATGACGCAGCTGCCCTTGGTTCCCATGCGAATTATCTGTTTTCGTCTAGCGTGGATTTGGAAAGTCAGGCCAGTGACTCATACAGAGATGGAATGAGCAGCCTCTTTTATGTGGGTGAGCGATTTGGGCTCACGTACACCTTTCATTTAGAAAATTTTAAATGCCTTCCTCATTGTACACCAGTGGTTCTCTGGTCACTTGCTTTACTGTGCCCTCCGACACAATGCTTGGAAATTAATTCTCCCAGCTAGTTTAAGAACCATGTTAGCTGCCATAGGTTTCCCTCTATTTTTGTAAAATAATAATAAATGGTAATAATAATAGAAAAAAGGCAGAGGCAACGGCTTGTCCTCCTGGGGCATTAAGCAATGCCCTGCTGCTCTGAACTATTCAGCTATGACAAACGAACATATACTTACTATTCCTCTCACCCATAAAAGTTCAATCTGCTCACAGGAATGAATAAATCAGAAGCTTCTTCTATAGGCTCTTACCAGAGGAAAAATGCTAAACTATAGAAAGACTAAGTAACATGAGACTCTTCTGTGTTCAGTGTCTAGAGCAGGCGTCCCCAAACTGCGGCCCTCCAGATGTTTTGGCCTACAATTCCCATGACCCCTAGCTAACAGGACCAGTGGTCAGGGATGATGGGGACTGTAGTCCAAAACATCTGGAGGGCCAAAGTTTGGGGATGCTTGGTCTAGAATGTGGTATTTTAAAGAAACTAAACATGCACCAGATATTCAGGATTATTGTCATCAACATCATATGTTAGGAAGTCATGGTGAAACCCCTCAACTTGGCGCCAAGTAATGTCACAACTGTCCAACCCAAGGGAAATAAAGGGGTGTGGCTGGGTCCCAGTGGCAAAAGTCATTTTGGAAGTGGGGATTGGCCTGCCAACAATCTCTGTTTTCATTGTGGCCCAATGACAAAATTAATTGATGACCAGGGCCATATGTCTTTTCCCTGGCATTAACAAGGACCTGCCATGATAAGTAGCTATATGGGCACTGTTGCCTAGCTCTTACCGGTAATTACGCATTACATCCATGTTGGGACCATAACTCCCCAGACTGCAGGTAGGGGCTTTACATAACTGAATTATTTCATGAGGCTCTCCCCTAAATACTTGAAGTGGTACAGCTCACACACAAGGTTGTCAGGACGATGGTAACTGGGCTGATCCAGACTCTCTCTCTCTCTCTCTCTCTCTCTCTCTCTCTCTCCCTCTCTCCCTCTCTCCCTCTCTCCCTCTCCCTCTCTCCCTCTCTCCCTCTCCATTCAAAGACTCTACCTCTATCATCTGCGACATTATTCACACAAACTTCACAAATGAAAGTGCAGCAACACATCCTCACTTTATATTACTTCTACCAGAGCATATCAGCTGATCTTATTCTCTCACCACCTCCCCTCTGGGGAAAAGGAGCTTCAGACTACAGACTTGAATGCCTCCCCCTCAAAGCAGTCATTTGCTTGCAGATAGCAAATTGGAGGAAAGCAGTTCACAAGGGGCGACACAGAAAGCAGAGACGGGTAGCACAAAGCTCTGGGAGTCAGCATTGTTCCAAGGGATGCAATTCTGTCCTCTGAGCAACACTGATAACTGCCTAGCCCCACATTTCCTCTTCTCGTCGTCTCTTTCATGGGCATAGTGCCATGTTAAAAATGCAGGGTTTTCCAAAAATGGGCATATTCTGTTTCCAAGAAGAGAGGCCGCTATATAAAATTCATTTTGATGAGCATGTTTTGCATTTACAGGCTGTGCTTCCTCAGTGCAGAAAACTGGGGCTTACACATATGGTGTTGTAGCATATGAAATTACCTTATACACGGAAGACCACTGGTTCACGTGGCCCATTACTTTCTTTTCTGCTGAGTATAGTCCCTTCGTGATCTCAGTCAAGAAGCCTGTCCTATCCATGCTAACAGAAATCCTTCCATTCCACCCTTCCCAGCCTGGTATGTTCCACATGTCATCGGACTCCAGTTCCCATCAGCCCCAGCCAGAATGGCCAATGGTCAGGGATGATGGGAGCTGTAGTCCAAAACGCATAGAGCAGTGGTCCTCAAGCTTGGGCCTCCAGATGTTTTCAGACTACAATTCCCATCATCCCTGACCACTGGTCCTGCTAGCTAGGGATCATGGCAGTTGTAGGCCAAAAACATCTGGAGGCCCAAGCTTGAGGACCACTGGCATAGAGGACACCAGGCTGTGGAAGGCTGCTTTAACAGGGGAATGCGAGAGTGGAAATGTGACCTTATGCGTGTTGCATGGTATGTGTTCCTGAAACTACATTGATGCATAGTGGTTCTATGCTCAAGTGCGTCTAGCTCTGGAACAATCACTGTAACCCACAACAGTGCTCCCATCCAGTTTTTTGATCTATCTATCACCCTGGGTGATCCATCAGTACTGCTTGTTGAAAGAGCAGAATGAAATCGGACAGTTCTGGCTGGTGGTATGTCCTCACTGCAACAGCTTGAGGAAGTTCTCTGCAATGCTTAGGGCAGCTTGCTGCAACACAACAGCTGCTTCCTCCAACAATTTATTATTTCCACAGTGAGCTGCAGACTTCAATATTGTTTGCCACAGTGATGTCGCGGGTGGCAGGAGGGGATGATTATGAGGTTGTCTCCATAGCAAAAACCCTTCAACTTACAAGAATATATATATATATATATATATATATATATATATATATATATATATATGAAACACTACCTCGCTAAAGATACCAGTTCGTTTGCTCATCACTGTTTCTCAGAGAAAGGAATTGTTGTAACTCCAGAATTCAGATATAAACCTAGAAACACCCAGTTATAGCCAGAAATATCTACTTCTGTGGGTGCATATCTGAAGAGCACAGTTAGAACAATGACTCTCCTCTATGACAAACAGACGTGCAGCCTAAAGTTCCCAGAATGAAGAAGCTGACATTTCTTAGAGAGAGCAAACATTTTTTTAATAATAATAGCAGCAAAAAAAATCACACTATTAAAAGCAGGACTGCGTATCGTTGATTAAGTTTTTGCTCTTCATGCATTCCATGGAGGGCAAAACACAATGTCTTATGTGTATTCTGCAATGGCAAAGCTGAGGTCACGACTGAACCACATGCTCCTTCTGAACAATTCCCCTCTTGAACTGGAGCTTTAAGGCGGAGGTGAAAATTTCCACCCATTAACAAAATTCCAACCTATAGAACTAACGTGTAGTAACAGATGCATCCATGAACCTGAAAAAAAAGGTAGTACACTAGAGGAACAGCTTCCTCTGCGCCAATAAAGCAAAACGGGAGAAGGGGAGGTATCAGAAAAGGTTGGCGGTGGCGGAGAGAGGTCATTTGACTCCACTGCCACCCAATGAATGTTTTATTTGTAACTGATGAGACCTTATCACATTTTCTTTAAGAATAATCCTTCTTGTTCAGCATCAAGCTGAAGCCTGCTTATCTGTTCTTGTTTCTGCCATTCATCCCCATGTCATATTATGAAAAATGGCTTAAAAATTAATAATATTGCTTTATAAGATCAGACACCCATGTTTGGTTTTATGGAAGAGGCAGCATGCATGTGTATACAGTGGAACCTCTACTTACGAATTTAATCCGTTCCGGATGCACATTCGTATGTAGAAACATTTGTAAGTCGAAACACGGTTTCCCATACAAATGCATTGGGAACGGATTAATTCGTTCCGGAGCCTCACCTCCCTCGCTGCCCTGCGCTCACCGCCACTGGTGGATCGAGCCCTCGCCGCTGCTGCGAGGCTGGCCTTCTGCCGGCCTCGCAAGATCGGGCCCTTGCCGCCACGGCGAGGCCGGCCTTCCGCCAGCCTCGTGGGATTGGGTGTTTGACGCCGCCGCCGCGAGGCCACTCCACTTGGAGCGCAGCCGGAGCCGCCATGCGGAGGAAGCGCCCTCCGCCCCTCAGTGCCTCGCCGGGAGAACATACCATGCAACACAGGGTGATGGGAGTTGCAGTCCTGGTTACGTCGGAGGCCGAGCCAGGGCACCCGTGGCCGGCCATGTGGGACTTGGACTCGCGCGGGCGACGATGCGGAGCCTCTCCCGGCGGGGTCAGCAGTACCGCACGGGCGCCTTGGCTGGGGAGGCATTGAGGGGTGGAGGGCGCTTCCTCCGCATGGCGGCTCCGGCTGCGCTCTGAGTGGAGAAGCCGAGGGCAGGAGAGGCGGCCTCGCGGCGGCAAGTGCCCAATCCCGCGAGGCTGGCCTCGCAGCAGCGGTGAGGCCCCAATCCTGCGAGGCCAGCAGATGGTTGGCCTTGCTGCAGCGGCGGAAAGGGCCCAATCCCGCGAGGCCGGCAGAAGGCCAGCCTCGCAGCAGCAGCGAGACCTCGATCCACCGGTAGCGGTGAGCGCAGGGCAGGCGTTCGGATGTTGAAAATTCCATAAGCGTGCCGCCATTTCCCCCCCCCCTTCGTAAGTAGAAAAATTTGTAAGTAGAGTCATTCGTAAGTAGAGGTGCCACTGTATGTATATGTATATGTATATGTATATATATATATATGTATATGTACCCTGTTTCCCCCTTTTTAATACATAGTCATAAAGTAAGCCATGGCAGGGTTTTTAAGCATTTGAGAAATATAAGACATACCCCCAAAATAAGCCATACTTCCGCGCCATGGAAACCAACCCCCACAGGCACCTCCACTCACAGAGTCACTCCATGCGGCCAAGAGCTCTGCTTAACAGCTGATCGCGCTCCCGCCTTGCTGGCTGCATCCCCGTGCTCCGCTTGCCACCATCGCTGGGCTCACTGCTTCTTCCTTGCCTGGCCCAGCCAAGGAGCTTGGAGCACCCTGCAGCGGCGGGGGGAGCGCCTGAGCCAGTGGCCTCCGCCTGGCCTGGCCAAGGACGCCTGCTGCCCCGCCGCCCGGAACCGGTGGCTGCTGCAGTGCTGAGCACTCAAGAGAGCACAGCAGCGCCCTGAGCCAGCGCCCTGAGCCGTAAAAACCGTACCAGTAATTAAAAAAATAAGACATCCCACCGAAAGTAAGCCACCCTGTGTTTTTTTGAGGAAAAAAAGTTATAAGACGGTGTCTTAAAAAGGGGGAAACACGGTATATGTGTGGAAGCCATACTGTATGAGTACTTTAGCTTCCTCACTAGTTCTAGTGAGGGAAAACTGAGGTACCAAAACAGTATTTTTTGAGTTGGTCATGAGAACCACAGTACTCAAGTGGCAAAACAACTGAGCTGAGTAAACAAGGACCTGGATTCAACTAAATGGTTTCTGCTGGCGGAAACCAATGTGACAAATCCCACTAGAACCACAAAACTGCCCCCCTCTCCCCCCATTTCCCCCCAATCCTCTTGATGGGGAGGTTGGAGGAGCCCCCAGAGCAGTGTGGGTCAAAGGGAAGTAGTTTCATCTAGCAAACTGAAATGCTTGAACTGACAGAATGATTATAATAGCACCACACTGTCTTCCTGCCTAAAAAGCCACTGGTTTCCAATCTCACCTCCATCATGAGCTAAGGAGGTGGCCCAAAGCAAGCTGGAATCACATCTGCAATAACTGTGATTATGTGTGCAAAGGGCTTTGAATGCCCCAAAGCACTATATAAATGTTAGGTATTAATTATTATTGATTATTATTATTATTAAATTCTTTCTGCCAATTTCTACCTGGAGAATCAATACAGACGTTTCTTCTACCTTCGACACATGCCACAATAGCAAGCCTTCTTTTAAGATGAGTAGTCTATGCTATATGCATGAGAATCATGCCCCTGTCAAATTACTGTTCTACACAAAAGAAGATATAGATACAGTGGTACCTTGGTTTATGAACACAATTGGTTCCGGAAGTCTGTTCATAAACTGAAGCGAACTTTCCCATTGAAAGTAATGGAAAGTGGAATAATCTGTTCCAGACGGTCTGCAGAGTACTTAAACTGAAGCGTTCATAAACTGAAGCGAACTTTCCCATTGAAAGTAATGGAAAGTGGATTAATCCGTTCCAGGCGGGTCCGCGGAGTACTCAACCTGAAGCGTACTTAACCCGAAGCATGGGTGTAATTGGTTCCGGAAGTCTGTTCATAAACTGAAGTGTTCATAAACTGAAGCGAACTTTCCCATTGACAGTAATGGAAAGGGAATTAATCCGTTCCAGATGGGTCTGCGGCGTTCGTAAACCGAAAATTCGTAAACCGAGGTGTTCATAAACCGAGGTTCCACTGTATTTAGATACTCAAGCACTTGGCAGGACAGCTACAGCAACTTTAACAAGGCCGACTTTCATATGTTACAAATGTAAGAACTACAATACAAACTTTTGCTGCATTGCTTTTTAAAGTTTGGGGCAGAATAAATGCTATAAATGGGATGTGAAGGCTTTATGGAAAATGCTCAATAAAAAAAATACAGAAAAACTATACTTCTTGCATTATGAAAGAGGAACATTCAAGTATGGCATGCATTGGTTAGCCAAGCTGCATTGTATGGAACATCACCATGTCCTTATTTCAAAAGGGTCGCTTCTAAGATTGCTGTCAGGAAAGGAGAGAGAGAGATTCTTACCTGCAAACATATAGCCAGGTTAACTCTGCAGCCAAATGATGTGCTGACAGCCCTGGGGTGGAGGCCCAGATCTTTGAAAAGCTTTGAAAAGGACTGCGTCAGAGCTATCCGAGGCCGTTCCTCTGCCACAACCACACACGTCCGCACTCTTGAGAGGTCCAGTCCCCTTGCCTGGAAACGAGGTACAGAACTCAAGTTATCCCATGGGAGCCGTTGGCATTTAGTCAGGTCATTTCAGAGATTTCTGAACCAAGTGTGCTTTGAGCGGGAAGAGACGTGTCCTCCTGCTAGGTGAAATGTCATCATCCACTCAAGAACACCTTTTTCTTAAAAACCGCAGGGGTTGGGTGGGAGTTCTGGAACAACTCAGAATTGGAAGAGGGAGAGAAACAGAAGCAGAGCAAAGTCTGTGTTGTGGAACAGCCTTGTTTTGGGATAAGGGGAGCAACAGCTACAACACACATCAGCTTGCCATTTTGATTGTTTGCCATTTCCTTAAGCCATTTACGTGACTTAAATTGTGAGCTTTTTAGGGACAGCTGGAGACCGCTGAAATTGCTGTAAGCTACCTTGCACCCATAGGGCAGGTTGTGTAACAGCTATAGTGTAACCTTTGTTCGTCGCATTGCATACAGCCGCCTAGAAAAGTGGGATACAAATCTATTAAAAGGTTCAAGGTCTGCTTAGGGACCACTGAATACATTGAGACTTACTTCAAGCAGGCTGTTTAAAGCTGCTTGAAGCAGAACACTAGCTGCCTGTAAGTCTGGGAAGATTTGTTTTATTTTGATACTTTTATTGGCCTTGCTCTGATGCAACACTATGGCTTTGTGTTGTGTGTAGAGATGTAAAATTTCCGGACATTTTGAAGCTTGGAAAAAACGGAAATTTTTGGAAAAATTGAAAAAAAATGCTACATTAGCACTTCTTCTTTTTTCCAGATTGAAAGTCATTCTGTTACTTTAGAAACATAAAATATAACTATGGACAATTTTAATGGGTATAAAATTATCACAACTAGCATATTAAAAATCTTTAATAAAAAATACTTTTAAAAAACTAGCATATTGAAAATATAGTGTTTCCAAACAATTAATACAAACAGAATTTACTTTTAAAATAATATTTATTTGTATTTGTAATAAATGGAGCAATAATCTCCTGAACTGTTTACTAGTTTATGTGGAACAAAGAAAACTCCACAAAACAATTTTTAAAAATCCAGAAGTAACCCTAACCCTAACCTTTTTGAATTAAGTACAGAATATACTTTCATGCCCTTTTTGTTGCTCTATATTTTCTTCCAGTGCTTTGAGGCCTAGTGAAGAAGAACAGAACCAATGCATACCACATGCATACAAAAACAAAACTGAAACCTTTTTCTTTTCTGGTGACAACAGCACCTCCTAAAGGAAGAAATGTACTGTATCTTGTTCTTGCATTGGAGAGTTCAGTTTGTAACCTAGGACTTGCTTGTCCTCACAGAAATTAGAATAATCTGATACCATACATATTTTTTAAAAATATTTGAACCCCTTATCTTAAAATATCTAATTCATCATGTTAAAATAAAACATTCCATAATCTATTTTTCATTTTTCCAATTTTTCGGAAAAAAAACAAATAGGCTTCAGGAAAAAAAGGGGGGCGGGGACAGCTTTTCCCGTTTTTCCCCGGGTTTTTTCCAGGCCTTCACATCTCTAGTTGTGTGATGTGATCTTGCAACTGTACACTCCCCTTCCTCCTCCAGTGTGGCCAAGGGACTGGAAGCATTTGCTGTTGCTCTTAACTAACCACTGTTTATTGTTGCATCTACTGCTGTTAGTATAAACCACGGATGGGAAACCTGGAGCCTTCCTGAAGTTGCTGAACTACAGCTCCCATCTCACCCACAACCACCGGCTATGCTGACTGTAGATTATAGGTCTTGGGAGTCCAGCAGTCCCTGGATGATAACAGGTTTCCCAACCCATCAAAACTATGATTTTCTTAAACAAACCAACTTCAAACCATGGTTTACGAAGCTGGCTTGTTTCAGGAAACTGTAGTTAAAATTTACCACGCTTTAGGATTTGGACACCACAGTAAACTGTGTTTAACTGAAAACAGAGAGGTGAGGGAATGCAGAACCTCAAACTCCTGTAATGGTAAATAATCATAGTTCAGAATCATATATAAATGAGGCCATTCTGGAAATTTGGATGTAGCATAATCTAAAGTAGTTTATCAGTCAATAACAGATGCTAAATTGAAATTAATACAAGGATGTAAAGGTGGGGCATATAAGCATTTCCCTCAAGGGTTTGCTTGTATCCCAAAATACGTATTTCATTAAAAGAAATATGAAAATGTTTGGTCCAATAAGCCTTAATTGGCTTCTATATGGCTCTCACATGGTCTCCCATTCAGGCAACTTAGAAAAACCAGACCTGAATAACTACAACAGAACTGTATCTGGCCATTCTCTGGGTTATGTCTTGGAAGCCACCTCCCTACAGAACCTCATTTCTTGACTAATTTCACAATTTCGTGGATCTGTTCCCCTCCATGGGCAACATCTGTTGGAAAGTAGAACTTTCTGGGCTGTACTCTATATCTTCCTGCTTTTTGGATTGATCGTTTCTTTTTGCACATAATCAGTTCTAAAGGATGCCAAAAATAGACCTCAGAAATTAAGAACGAAGACTGTGGCTGGGGTTAAAGGATACTGCGAAACATTCATTGAATCAATCATTGTTGCTAGTATCTTAAGAGTTCATTTATTTGCTGAACGTTTACCCTTGTTTTCCCACTCCCAACAAAAAAAAAATCGAATCAGTTTAAAACCTTTAAAAAAACCAAATAATACAAATAAAATAGTAAACAATTCAAGAAAATGATCAGACATCTGAGCAAATCACCAAAATAACAAATCCGATCAGAAAATTAGAGAATTTTCACCTAATAGCAAAAACTACTAAATGAGAAGGAAGGAGAGTCTCTCAAGGCAGGGAGATCCACAGAGAAAAGTGCCTCTAAGAAAAGTGCCATTACTCGGCTTTGGAACATATTTTTAAAAGAAAAGCCCGACTAGCTTTTCAGATACATTTTAATGGAATAACTTTCTCAAGAAATGCCTGAAGTAACTGATATTATAGTTTGAAGTCTTGGTTATTCTGTTATATTTTACTCCAAGAAGACCCATTTATCCTAAATAGAACCCAATAAGGCTGACATGTATGTGCAAAACATTTTTTTCTAATGTGATCCCATTGAGATCCCAAAGTGAAATTTTGCAGGTAGCTCTTAGAAATATTAAATAATAAAAACATTTTTTTGGGAAATTTCTAATCACATTAATTTTTAATGGGTTTTTTTACATTTTACAATTTTGTAACTTAAATTTAACATAAATCCATCATGTTGACATATATTAAAGCCCATGAAGCTCAGAAGAGATTGGTGTTTTTATTTTTGACATATCTCAATTCTGGGCTGAATTTTTTAAAAAGTTTTTGTGTAGTCTGGCAAGGCCCAAATTGTCATTGCCATCATCATCATCATCATCATTTAAATTTCAAACCCTCATAACTCACAAATGGGATGAGATTAAAAAAAAAATTCAGATTTAAACTTGGTTTTGATCATTGAACAAGTGTACAAAACATTAAGAAACTTTGATGACATGAAGTAAAAAACAGTTGGATCACTTGATACGGAATGAGCCATATATTAGAGCCTACAGAAGTGTTCTTTAAAGCTATAGTAATTGCAGCGTGGTGGAGGAGTGATTTTGGGAGGAGTCAAGGCTGGAGAGGAAAAGGTTAACTCTCCCTGACACTAAAAATGACTCTGTGCTTCGATTAAGACTTGAAAGTCTCCTTCTATTCAGTACAATAAAATTGGAATAGGAGATGGGTATTTTCAGAGGTGGGCGACAGCTAGGGAAGAAAGGGCTGACCCTTCTCTCCAAAACTGCAGCCCCCAAAATTGCCCCTTCCTCATTGCGATGAGACTTGGGGGTAAAATGTCTTCTATTGAGTCCAGTAAAGCATTATTATTTTTAAGTCTAAATGGTTTTATTGCGGGGGGGAGGTATGAAAACTGTTGGGTGCGACCGTTGTAGAGATTGCACCTGTCTATGAAGATCTCACACACTTCAATTATGCTTAACTTTTTCCAAACCTGGTGTGAGGAGTGGGTTTGCAGTGTGGTCACAGGGTGCATGTGTGGCCGCAGTGCAGTTGTAGGGCAGAAGTGGCAAAGGTAAGCACCACCTAGTTCATTTACTCTGAAACCCTGTGCTACGAAAATAACCAGGGAACAGCAGGTGAGAAACTTCCTGGAAAGAGGAATTATTCTATTTGCTCTTTCTGAGATTTTTCTCACTTCACTCCTCGATTCATTTCTTCTCACTGAACGCCTTCGGCTCGTACGTCTGCTGCCACATCAACCCTACAAAAAAAGCAAGGAGGCGAAGGGAAAGGGAGTGCTTGGATTCCTCACCTTCAGAGATTCCGTTTGCGAACCAAGACCCTTGGTACATAGCTCCATGACGGAATAAGAGCAAAAGGTGTCTCTCACTTTGTACTGACTGACAGCCAGAAGCCAGAGAGCAGGCGTGGTCTCCAATTCTGAGGGAGGAATCAAAATAGACTGGTGTCCTGAATAAACGCTGCAAAGATATAAGATTTGTTAAACGCATGACTGGAAATCTGTACCAAAAGACCAGAAGATGGTATGCTGAAAAGGAAAGCTATTTTGCTGTATCCTCAAGAGACACACAGCAGTACATCCCGTAGGGCAGAAATCAAAATGACAAATATATATATCAATAGATAGGGGGTGCTTTAAATTTGCTTTTGTGGAGGTCAATCTCTGTCAATAGCAGAAAGGGTGATTTCAAGAGTGTGTGGGGATGCAAGTTTGTCTGTGGAGATCTGCTGGTGCCATCAGGGCCCGCTACTTACTCCCTGTTGAAATAGCCTCCCTGTGAGTTGACTCAGCTCTTGCACCCCAGGCAGGCACAATGCCTGAACAGGGAATTCTCAACACAAGTATAGGGCCTAAGATAGTTCAAGTTAGTAGAGCATGAGGTTCTTAATCTCAGGGTTTTTGGTTCGAGGCCCACCTTGGGCAATGGATTCCTAGACTAGATGGTCCCTTCCGATTCTAATTTTCCTGTCTGAAAAAAAAGGTTCCTAAGCCCATTCAGGCAAAAGCCATCATAATCCTCCACATGAATGAATGGGAACCTGAACTATCAACAATTCTCATTTTGTGCAAAGGATGCAATGTGTTGTGCGCCCAAAGATGATTGGAAACCCCTTACCCAGGCTTCCTCAACCTCGGCCCTCCAGATGTTTTGAGACTACAGTTCCCATCATCCCTGACGACTGGTCCTGCTAGCTAGGGATGATGGGAGTTGTAGTCCCAAAACATCTGGAGGGCCGAGGTTGCCTATGCCTGGGGAAGACCATGGGTGGAGCCAGAATGCATGGGGACTTTGCAGGCAGGGCTAACACATGCAGCCCCATTTCTCCTATACAAGTTCAGGCAATCATGTCTAGTTAGTGCTACAGCATCTCACCATAGCAAACTTTTTTTTACAATCCTGGAAAATCCTTTCTTCTGCTACACTTGGGGTAACTCATGGGATGCCACTGAGAGTTTTTCAAAGCGTGGGTCAAGTGAGTGACCAGTTCACACCACCATCCTTCTCATGTGGTAACTGTAACTATCAACAGGTAGCTTCGTAGAAGGAGCCGTCGCTCACTGGTAGAGAATATATTTTCCACACAGAAGACTGCCACCCCCAGTGAGAAGGATCAGGTAGTAGGTGACGTGGAAGTAGCTCTCTCAGAAGCCCTGGGAAGCTGCTGCCAGTCAGAGCAGACAATTCTGGTGTAAGGCACTTTCCTATCTAGCTTGGTGTTTTCTGAAAACAGCCACTGAATAGCGACTATCAGGGCTAGCACGAGTCATTCTTACCATATTAATTCTTAGAGCTCTCTCTCTCCCCCCCCCCACATATGTCACTTGATATGGATGTGTGAACGAGCCACCATTCCTCAAAACACCACAGATACAACTTTCAAGTTGCCTCCTGTTGCAAACACACTGCTTTTGAACAGAGCTTAGCTGCAATTTATAAGCCCTTGAGCAAATCAAATGAAGGACATTCACATGTGGACGCGAGGCAAACTTATCAGCTACCTAATCAAAACAATCACAGGAATTGACCAGAGTTAGTAAAATGAAGCTCGGGTAGAAATTAGGAACAACAAGGCAAGGCTGTGGCTTTTAGGAGCATTAGACCTCTAGATATTTGGAACATAGGAATCTGCCTTATATTAACTCAGGTTATTTAGTTTATGTCGTTCAGTATTATCTCCACCATGAATGGGGAACCTGTGGGCCTGCAGATGTTGTTGGACTACAACTCCCATCATTCCTGATAACTGACCATGCTGGCTGGGGCTGGTGGGAGATGTAGTCTAACAACATTCAGAGGGTCGCAAGTTTCCCATCCCTGGTCTACAGTAACTGAAAGTCGCTCTCCAGAATTCAGCTCCTCAGTTTCTCCCAATTCTATCTGGAGATGCCAGGAGTTCAACCTGAGACCTTTAACATGTAAAACATTTGCTCTATCACTGATTTGCTGCTCTTCCCCCTTCAGCCGTAAAGTCCATTTTTTTGTCCCTTGCCTCAATTTCAGCAAGTAAAGGTAAAGGACTCCTTTAAGCCCTGCTAGCTAAGGGTTAAGTCCAGTTAAGTCCAGTCGCGAACGACTCTGGGGTTGCGGTGCTCATCTCGCTTTACTGACTGAGGGAGCCGACGTTCGCCCGCAGACAGTTTTCCGGGTCATGTGGCCAGCATGACTATGCCGCTTCTGGCAAAACCAGGGCAGCGCACGGAAACGCCGTTTACCTTCCCGCCAGAGTGGTACCTATTTATCTACTTGCACCTTGACATGCATTCGAACTGCTAGGTTGGCAATTTCAGCAAGAGAGCTTATCAAAATAAAAGGTACTGACAACAGTGGAAATAAATTATTACAATTATTTATATCCTGCTCCTCAGTCCCAAGACCACCAGAGCAGTTTGCAGATTAACACATAAACAACAGCATCAGTAAGTTAAAACAGCAGCAGGAGCAGCAGCAGCAGCAGCAGCAAAGTCTCAAAATGTAACAAGTAACACTTCATCATCAAAGTAAATCTGAAATAGATAACATCAAAAGGCCCAGGCAAATGAAAATGTCTTCACCTGGAGCCCAAAAAGCCATCTGAGTTGGCACCAGACGAGTCTTTTTGGAAAGAGCATTCCATAGCTGGGGTACTACAACAGACATTTTAGACAGTCCAAATTTAAAAAAACAACACCAAAACTCAGTATCTATTTGAAGTAAATGATTAAGAGACAAGCTGCAAAGAAAATATTAGGGTAGTGTGAAATCACACCACAATGAATTCCAACAACACATGTTCAGCACAAACAGCTAAAAGGGGGGAAAATGCAAGTATCCATGAACTCACGTTGGCCTGACAACTATTGCTGTGCTCAGAATGCATCAATCTTTGACAACGATCCCCAGGAAATCCTGCTGGAGCATGTGGCCAATTGTTAGGAATCTGGAGATGATGATGGTGATAATGATGATGATGATGATGATTACTAAGGTCTATTGCTCTGCTTTGCAGGGTTTCTTTTCATTATTATTTTATACCCTTTAGGACATAAAATAAAAACAAAAGCAAAACTTTGCAAAACCATGCAATATACTCGAGACTTACCAACGGGCTGACTCCATGCTCCAAGCAGGTTTTCCTTAGTGGTTTGGAAGTCTCAGAATGCTGCATTCTGGGACATCACAGTGGAGTAGGCCAACACAACTTCATAGCATCTACAACAGGATAGGCAGTTAGTTTTTGGCTGATTGTGCCCAGATTGTAACCCCCATGTAGGTGGGGATTCAATCGCTTTTTACTCTGCTGCACCTGCGACTGAGGGCATTGGCATCAAAATCATAATCAGATTAACCGGATGAGCTCAAGCTTGTATTATATCTTTGTATATGCAGAAGGAAAGCACTGCATTTTATCTCCGATATACAGATGTGAACGGAGTTCAGAATTCATTAGAAACACACGTAGGACTTATGAACAATCCTAGCCCAACAAGGAGGAGGGAGCAGCTAACATACCCCTTGCATTCTCTCTGTGTTAAAAGTCAGAGTGGTAGTTTCCTTATAGATCGGTGGTCCTCAACCTTGGGCCTCCAGGTGTTTTTGGCCTACAACTCCCATGATCCCTAGCTAGCAGGACCAGTGGTCAGGGATGATGGGAATTGTAGTCTCAAAACATCTGGAGGCCCAAGGTCGAGGACCACTGTTATAGATTGTCTCTTCCACAAAGTGGTAGCCTTTGACGCTGAGAGGTCAGATGGAAATGAGATGCAGAAATACTGGATTCGCTTCTCATGAACTGCCTGAGGCTTCAATGCGAGATGTGCCTAATTTTGGCACAGTTAAGTTGCAAGTGTTTTGAGGTATGAGGCAAAAATACCTCCTGAAGACTGTCTTAATTTTCAGGGAGAAGGCCTGTGAATTTCATCTTACCACAAATATGAGTCAGCTGAGAGTATTTTTCTGTTTTGTTGTATGAATGGCACATTCTCCCTTTCACACTGAAAGCAACTGGTTGAAATGTATGAGGCAGTAAACCAGGTAGGTTCTAAAGTCAAAATTTCCAAGCACAATAATCTCTCCAATAACAAATCAGGCTTTATCTTTTATTCCCTTCCTATGCTTCACAAAGGTGTGGTTTTTCCCCAGCACATTCCTTGGTGGAAAACTTGAGTTGAACAGGTAAGTTTTCAGCAATAACAAAAGTACAGCAGCGAGGTATTTAGGTGCAATAAACAAAATGTGCCTAAGTGTTTCATTGTTTTCAACTGGCATGCTGGGGAATAAGAACATATGACTCCAATGAGGCCTAGATTCCATTAAAGATATAATGAATGGATGAAACATTATGTCCTGTGAAGAAATTGCAAGAGCTATGGGCGTTGTAATACCTCTCTTTCAGTATTTTCAGATGAGAGAAGCCGTAACTGCATTACTCAGGAAATATTCAAGGGAGGAAGGCGAGCAAATGTGAAGCATTATGATTGTACACTAAGAATAAGGGATTAAGAGGGAAATCATATAATATGATTCTGGAGTTGGCAAACAAACCAGATATATTTATGAGGAAATGGCAAAGGGACAGAAACCAAGGAGTAAGTATTAATGAGTCAAAATAAATGGCAGAGATCCTGCACAATTTGATTTCAGCAGATGTGAATGGAAACTTTTTAACCCCACAAAGACGGAGGCAGATATATCTAGGAACTGAGGATAAATGTTAGAGATGCAGATATTTGGAGGCAAATTTCATGCATAGTCTGGTGATCTTTTGGGGCAGCAATACAACAAATAATGAATGAAATGACAGGGTATTTCTAACCCCTAGAACCCAAAATTCTCCTTTTAGGTTATTTAAAGCATCTAGCATTAGAGGTTGACAGTGGCTAACCTACTGACAGCTGCAAACATCTGCATTGCAAAGATCTGGAAACAGAACACTGCTCCAACAATAACAGAGAAGTTTGACGGAGTTCGGACTATCATAATAATGGTATCGTTTTGTTCCATTTGGAACAATTTTATGTAGGCTGTAATTACAATGACTTTATCTGGTTTCATAATTGCATTTTCTATTGCTGTAATCTGCCCCGAGGCTTACGGTGAAGGCTGGGTAACAAATCTTGGGTGATATTCAACTACGTTTTATTGAAAGTAGACTTACTGAAACTAATGAACATGATTAAGTTAGGTCCATTAATTTCAGTGGGTCTACATGACAGTAAAACTAAGTTGAATACCACCCCTTATCAATAAATAAAACTGATGTATTGTTGAAGAGCCAGTATTGGATAACCAAACATGTTTATGGAGAAACAGTCTATTTCTTTTAACGTACTGGATTAACAGATAATATCTAACTATATCATAATTTCTCCCTACTTTAAATTCATACTGTATGTACAAATTATGTACAAGATAGGAACACAAGATCTCTAGGTTCGCAAGATCCCTATCTAGTCATGAACAGAACCCTACTGGCAAAGTATTACATAAACAGGCCCAGGAGAGGGCTTTCTCATACATACATTCATTCTCCAAGTTTGGACCCTTATGGGGCTATTTTTTAAAAAATTATGCGAGGAGACAAATCAGCTCAATAAGGAACTGAGCCCTTTTGTCATGGATCTAGACCTCTCCCATCACACATAAGGATCTAATTGCCATGCTGTTTACCACTGGCCATTTAAAGATTGCCACCCACTGGGAAGACACCAAAGGAACATCTCTGTCTGGATGACAAAGTAAAGTTTGGGATTTGGCTTCTCCCGAGCACCTAAGGCAACACAGAAGGGTTGTCAGAGGTCAAACTAAACATAATCCTTTTGCTAATGTATGGTTCCCATATATCAACTGTGCAAGTGGAAGTGGTGTTAATGCAAGACCTCCAGCCGCTCGTGGTTATTTATGGAGATGCTATTTCATGGATAGCTGAAGCCTTGATGATGATTCAGTGTCCCTGCTCAACTTTTCTTTTTGTGAGTGATTGATTTAAGTGTGATCGATGCTGTTTTTACTACAAATTGATTTGATATTCAATATAAAAAAGGAACTGAGCATGTTCAGTGGTCCCAGAAAGCTGACTGAGTGTATGGGCAGGGGAGCAAAACCCCAAAAATGTGTGTGTGTGCTGTAATCATGTATCTTGGGAAAGCGTATGGATAGAACACTGAAAATGAGCATTCTACGCTGCAACACTTTGTTGCAGGTCCCCCTTGCTTCATTTCCATTGTTGAAGATCCCACTTGTTCCCATTAAAAAGATACAATGGTGCTTCTTTAGGTTTTGGTTTTAATGTCTACATTTAGTGCAGGCTGCATGCTCCAGGGTATGCTTGTTGTCAAATTTGCTTCTAGCAGTATCCATCCATTCTTTTATTGATTATTTGTACATCTAGCCTGCCCTTCACCAAAACAAGTACAATGGCCTTCTCTGAAACACACACTGATCACATTATCTGGGGGCTGGTGCCTTCTCTCTCGTCTCTCTTACACACACATATTTAGCAGCAACATTTTTGTCTGGTGACATCTGAAAGCTCCAGAAGAGAAACTTACCTACAGAGGCACCAAAGGACAAACCCAAGTCCACAGTAAGGGTCCAAACAGATTGCAACTTCTCTGGAAGGATAAAGCTCACACTGCAGCTTAATAGAACGACAGAAGGCACTAGTGGCTGCATGAGACATCTGGAAGAAGGTAACAGGGCAGTAATTAAGATGACGAACTGCATCGTTCCAGAGGTTTGTTTCTGAACCACCGCCAGGCCTTAAGACGGTAATAGGATGAGTAAAAATAAGCATCAGTTTACATCCCACCCGCAAAAACACATGCAGAATCATTTATAGATAATGAAAATTAATGTGTTTCCCAAGGAGTATATTCAATCAACTAAGCAAAGAAAAGGAAGGGAGTGTGACTCATCAGTGCCTTTGATTTCTAGGTTATCTTCAGGAAGGTTGGAAATTGTGTGCAGCACTGAAGAGAAAACAGGCTACATCTTTCAACTGAGCAAGGGCGAGGGGGCGCGGAATGCCAGAAGGGCACAGCCAAAGCTCAGTGGGAGAGCACATGCTTTGGCACTCAGGAAGCCCCAGGTCAGTTCCCCAGAAAGAATGAAGAGATCTGGGAGAGCCCTTGGGAGATCACCATCCAATTGGAGTAGGCATCAGTGGACCAAAGGGGCTTACAGTTGATTACCGTATTCTCCAACCTGGCTCACTTCTGGTACTGGAAAGCTGGAAAGTGCTCCCAGCGACAGAACACGACAAGGTAAGTGAGAGGGGAGGGTTTCATTCCCCATTTCCATGTTAAAAAATACGTTCTTCACTTCGCAGTATTGTTTATGTGCAACAACTCGTCAGAAAATAGGCTTGTCCCAATGCATATAGTTTGGCCTGGAGCTGCGATGCCCCCTGTGATGCTAGGAAGGTGCGCAAGAGTTGCCTTTGGACTTGGCACCTGTTGGTGCAAGCAGAATGCATGCAGACAACTTGGGCTGCCTTGGTACATATACCTTCTTTTCTCTCGTAAATACATGGTCCAGGGTGCAGAATCTGCCCTGTCCACTTTTGGGCCAGCTCTCCTTATCCACACCGCTACAATATTCCACCCATACTCCCCACCCCACACCCTCACACAGTGTTTCACATTCACTTTGGGGCATGTAGTCCTTACCTTCACCCCTGCTAGCATTCCAGTTGTGGATACACTGAAATCGAGATAAGCCAGCATGTCGGGGTTAGAAGGTTTGTAGATCTGAGGAGGCCGCTTCTTTGGCAAATCATCTGGGGGAGAAAAAGGAAGGCATGATTCCCGCGGCGCCTGCAAAATGCAGTTAAAATACTTAGAAACAAGAGGGGCAGAGGGACAGCACATACCCGTGTCTAAGATAGGGGGCCACGTTCTGACATCCACCGCTGCTGCTGCCTCTCGTGACCGCAACAATTTACATATTAATTGTGTTGTCATTAAGCAGGCAGAGCGACTCACCTGCAGGTTTCAGCAAAGGAAAAGGGGGGGGGGAGAAGAAGAGAGATAACATCAAAATCACCTCACATGAAAATGGTTATGAGACCACCATTTTACATAGCTGGGGAGTATCTATTTAAAGCTTCCTACTAACTTGTTGGATAAAAGCTTCTTCAATTACAATGGCGGAACAGTCATGCACAGAAAAAGGAAAACCTTATGCAAAATATGGAAGAAATTTAGAATGTATTATAAAAAATATTGTAAAATTGATGTATGAAGAGAAATAGAAGCATTTGTGTATGTTGCAGGTTGAGAATTAAGGGAGAGATTTTTAAAATATAGATTAGAATTATATAATGGATGGTAAAGTTTAAAGAAAATGGGGTAATGGTAATTATAGATATAAACTATGAATAGAACCTGCGTGTAAAGATATGCAATGAACCGCTAAACAGGGGGCACGAGGAAGTCCATGAGTGAAATTAAGTTAGAATTAATTATTATTTTGATTTGTATATATTTTCCGTTTTCCTTTTTTTGTGCGGATGATTTGAATGTTTGATTATGGTAATCTATGTCATTGTTCTCTTTCTTTATAAAAAATTCCTTAATAAAAATATATTTAAAAAAACAGAAAAAGGAAAACCTTATGCAAAATAAGGGATAATAAAATAATGCACACCCCCCCCCACGTTGTCGTTTTTGGGATTGTACTAACCATGCATCCTCACAACAGCTCTGTGAGGTAGGTTAAGATGAAAGAACAACATGAGAACGCTCAGTTGGGAAATCACAAAAGGAGGAGGCCAGGCCACAGAGCTGACCTTAGTCATGTCTGCCATTTTACTGCTTTGCCTTTTGTAACTTTTTGCTTTGTTTTTCAGTATTTTGAATTGTAAAAATTGCTTTTCATGCCTTGATAAAGTAATTATAATAAATTCTAATCACTTAATAATAATAGTTTTATTAAATGTTATTATAAATGTAGAAAACATGACAAAAAAAATTCTGAGTGAGGATTTGAAGCCATCTCACATTGGTTATAGCAGACACTTGGACCATGGTAGCAGGTTTGTGCTTCTTGAGAAGCTTTCCTCCCCATCCCACCCAACTTTTGAAACTAAAAAAAGGGTGTCTGTATACATTACATATAACCCCCCCCCCAAAAAAAATCCACAGTCATGCCTATAAATCACTGGATCCCTGATACAAAAAATTTAAATAAGCATTTTGACTAGTCAGCTGACCTCCACAATCATCTTGACCGTAGGCAATGTTGTTGCAATGTTCTGGGGGTGGGGAGGTCGAACTGTTATTGGCACACAGCCTGCGTACAAACACCCATAAAATGCAGCAATCAGATCTATACCTGGAGGAGGAGGAAGAAGAAGAAGAAGAAGAAGAAGAAGAAGAAGAAGAAGAAGAAGAAGAAGAAGAAGAAGAAGAAGAAGAAGAAGAAGAAGAAGAAGAAGAAGCAGCTGATTATGACGTTCACGTTTGAAGGCGGGTGTAGACACAAAAGTGAAAGTAATTTACCCAGCATAAATACTGTGTTGAAAAAACACCAATGAGCCTGTATTAACAGTGGAGAGTCTTGAGGAAATCTAAATCTTTCCTGTTTCAATGTTTCTTAAGCTTCACCAGTTGTTTTGATCTGAGCTGCTCTTTTTAAAGACAATACTCTGAAGCCTTCATGGATGCCATCAAATAGCTAATTAAAATTAAAACAGATTTTAAGATAATTCTCTGTATTTCCTTGCTATCTGAAATTATGTTGTCCCATGACCCGAGATACAACTGCCCGGCACCAGCTTTGATATCACTTTGGTGCCAAGCAAAGAGTTTTTTGTTTCAACAACCAGTCCAGCATATAGTGCAAGCTGCTTTTAACTATGGTTTTATCAATTGTGCTGAATTTTAGTCATCTGTTTGGATAAACAGAGAGTTGTTCTGCAATCTTTGTATGTTTATACACTGAATTGTATATGTGCCCTGAGAGTTTTGTTCTGAAGAGCAGCACAGAAATCTTCTAAATGAATAAAAAAAAAGGTCCAAAATAATTTTTTGAACATTGCAAGACACAATCCTTTTCTTGCATGCTACTGCACTCCAGAATCCCCAATGAAATAAAACATCTTTTAAAAACAAAAGCACACACATCTGAAGAACATCAGAGAATCATGGGCTCAGATAAAAATGCACTGAAATACTTTGCAACATCTCATGGAAGTGAGACCTTGAATAACTATTTTGTAACAACCATTACTGGCATTTTGGCGAGGGGCTTTGAGGCTGCTATCCTGCACCCACTTACTTGGGAGCAAGCCCTACTGAAGCCATTACAACTAACTCCCAAGTACACATATATATGAGATACATTCACAGTTAACAGTGAAAGAACTGTAGGTGATATCAATTGTGAGTAACACTGCTTTGACTCCAATGGGTCTGATCTCACTATGACTCACATTGTTTATCATCCTGTGTGTATTCATTTGGCCCCATTTAGCAGACTGCTGATGTAACTATTTTTTTAGTTGAGGGATAAATTCAGCTCGCTCTCACCTCATATTTTGGAGCATATGAGGCTGCTATAGTTTGTTGTTCAATAGCACTATTATTGTGTAGAGATTTCTGAAGGTGGTGGTAGGTTTCAACAACAGCCCAAGTTGGGCTGTGGTTTTAAGGGTACGTGTTTAATTGAAATCAATTGCTCCAGTCCAGATAAAAGTCGGGCATGCCAAAGCTTCATAAAGAGCAGTGGGGGAAATTGATCATGACTCCACTAAATCCCTATAAATTAAATGCACATGTTTGTAGCCTTTCAACCAGCATATTGACTAATTTTTGCATCTCTACTTACAAAGTCTTTAAGAATCGCCACTGAAAACACCATTTTTTGTTCTTTACCTGGTGGGTAGACCAAAGCAACATGGTCGCCATCTTGTAAGTGTCCCCTTTCCATCAACATAACGGCTATCTTTTCAGCCCGTTTATGTAGCTGGACACATGTTAGAGAGTTTGCTATTGTCCCCTGTATTGGGAAAGAAGCAGAGAGACTGAAGTTTTTCTTTTCTTTTCTTTTTAAAAGCACAGCAATGAAAACCAAGTGTTTAATACCACACACCACAACTACAAGTTGAGCCCAAACCCAATTCAAGATTTGGGCCCACAATGTGATGACTACATGGAAGAGGCTTTTCAGCTGCCTTCCTCATAGAATCATAGAGTTGGAAGGGATCACAAGAGTCCAACCCCTTGCCATGCAGGAATCCTGCCCACAGCTGTCCCTTGGTGGGCTCGAACCATCAACCTTCTGGTTAACAGCCAGGCGCACTGACCTAAGAGCAGGCACCCCCAAACTCGGCCCTCCAGATGTTTTGGGACTACAGTTCCCATCATCCTTGACCACTGCCCCTGTTAGCTAGGGATGATGGGAGATGTAGTCCCAAAACATCTGGAGGGCCGAGTTTGGGGGTGCCTGCCTAAGAGCTACACTAGTAGGGAGGTATCCCTATGGGGTCTCCATTAGACCCTACCGTAGGTGCTGATACATTTGTGCAGTATTGTCCAGGACCACCAGAAGTCACAGGAAAACATAGCTCCTGTAGATCCTGGCATTCTAGCTAGGACCCATGGGAACTACATTTTCCCCTGGTCACTGGCAGCCAGAGATATGCACAACAGCATCTAGGGCCTATTGATTGCTTCCCCAAGAACCAAGGAAGCGCTGGAAAAGGAAAGGGGCAGTGGAGAAGGCTTTTGGGCCATATTAGGCTCTTAATGACATTGTAATAAACATGATGGGACCTCAATCTTAGAATGGGCTCAGGTTAAAAACAGTATTGGATTCATTTTGAGAATAAAGTAGTTTAAACGGAGCCTTCCAAATCACTCAGCTTAACATCAAGACAGAGGCAGCAATGCTTTCTACCTTTATAGCTGCTCAGTAGTTCATGCCTGCATATTAATGCAGCAATGCTGAAGAGAGGAAAAAAGCCTGCTTAAAAGAGGTGTTCCTGGAAGTTCATTAACTTGCACATTGGAACGAACCCAGCTAGCAACATAATGGCTTCAGGAGAGGGTTGAACCGGGACAAAAGAGGAAGCTTGCGTTGAAAACGTTTGTCTTCACCAAACTTATTAGAGAGGGAACAGGGAAGCAATCCCCACACTGTGTGGGAACTGCTGGCACATCACATAAAATTTTACAAGAATGAAGGGCTTCTGGGAATCTGAACCACCCACTCACAAAGAGACTCAATTGGGGGGCAGGGCAATAGGCTGACACCACAATCCAATAGTTCGGCATATATGGTAAAGCCAGGGGCAAGCACATTTGGGTTGGCCTTCGTTTTCAGACCAAATTGAAAATATGTTGCCTCCCCAGGGGCAGGTTCTTGCACCCAACTCCATGCTATATCTGTGGAAAGAAGCATGGAATCAGAGGGAGATCTCCAGCTCCTCTGTTCAACTGGTCCTAAGAGCGATCCACAGGAGTAAGCTGACATGCCTGTGTGCTTATACCTAGCAAGCACAGACCCAAAGCAAATCTCACTGAACCCTTGGAGTGAGGCCATCTTTTGCCTCCTCTTCTCTACTGCCAGAGCCTGGAACTCCTCTCAGAATGGCTTTGGGGCAGGGAAGCAGCAAGTGAGATGATTGCACACTGCATGGAAGACACTGTCTCTTCTCTCAGAAATGAGAGGGTGGTTGTGTTGTGTGAGTAAAGGGGAGTGGGAAGAGAGAGAGAGAGAGAGAGAGAGAGAGAGAGAGAGAGAGAGAGAGAGAGAGAGAGAGAGAGCATACTATATGGAATCGTAATAAATTCACTGAGATGGCCCCACCATGTGCTCTGCTCCGATCTTTGGAACAATCCAGGCCTTTTGAGTCGTTTCTGGACCTACCTCCTATTATTCCATCCCCACATGGCTCTAGATTCTCAACCAAGCATGCATTCCACAAAGAAAACTTGGGTGACCTGATATATCAATATTTATTGTTAATAGTAAAGCGAACAGACTTCCCAGCACCTTACAGAGTTCAAGAGACCGTTTAAGAGACTGTGCCCATGCCCCACAAGCTAAATTCAACAATGGGAAACTGGAGGAAGGGCACTGAAGTAGAAGCATGAGCATCAGATGGTTTCAAGTTTCAGACACATATAAAACTGCTCCCTCCCTGCCAGCCTCGTGGCAGAAAAATGATTGGATTCAGTCAATGGACAGCTGGGGAATTATCCCCCCAATTCAAGCAAGAGGAAGAGCCTGTACTTGTGGAAATGTGGCATCTGTGTTTCACATTTTAACTGGAAACCACGGTTTTCAGACCCCATCGAAACTGGGAACTTCTACAGGCAATAAAGAAGTATTCAAATTGAACGTCCAAAGAAAGAAACCAAAAAAATTTCAGAAGGAATGTCACACGTTTTGAAGCACCTGAAGCTGTTATTTTCCTCAGACTTCTAAATGTAAGCACACACCCTCCCAACTGTTGAAGAAACTAATTCTTATTCATAATGCATCTCTCTTTCTCTCTCCAGAAATTATTTAACTATCTGCCTCAAAAAGATAAGTGTTCATTCCACAATAGAACAGTGGCACGCTCCATTATCATGCATCGACTGCTTTTATGTACTGAAATGGCTTAATCATAGAGACTAGAGAGGGAATGTTGGGGGAGGAAATCCCAACTGAAGATAAGTTGCAAATGAAGGATTTGGTGCTATTCATGATCGTCACATCATCACCTGAGAAGATGATAATTGCACAGTTGATAAAGTTAATGGATCTCAGGGTGATCTGGCTACCTCTGAACAGTTGTGGGTATTTATATATTAAACGCAGTGTAGCAAGGGAGGGATGTGATGAGCTCAAGCATGGTCTCTTATTGGCACAATGCACTGATCTTCCCCCAACAGCTTTTGCACTGAAACCTAAGGAAACAAGCAGCTCCACCTAATAGGCAGGCTGACAGCAGAAGGAGGGCAGGGAATGGTGCAAAGAGAAAGCAAACATTATTACATTCTAACCTGTACAATCCATAGGGTTGCAAGACTCAACAGAGGACAGGACTTCTGTGCCTTTAATTGCCCTGCTCTCTTTTGAGTCTGGGAACCTTAAAAGAGAAACCAGCAGACCCTTTGCTTGGAAATTAAACAAAGGGTCTGCTGGTTTCTCTTTAAGGTTTCCAGACTCAAAAGAGAGCAGGGCAATTAAAGGCACAGAAGTCCTCTCCTCTATTGAGTCTGGCAACCCTAACAATCCAGCAACAAACCTTCCATGGTGGAAGTAAGATTAGCAAAGGCATTCTAAGTGAAAGCTCCACAGTGACAAAACTGCATTCCCAAGAACACTTTCAGAAGTTTGAAGTATTATAAATGTTTTTTTTCCTCCTTGGGGTACAAGTCTATTTTAGGCAATTTTATTGGGATTTGTTGTTTTAAGGCTTTAAAGGGAATTGTTTTGTGCTCCAAGCCCCTGCCCAAAGGACACCCTCATAATGTAAATAAAACCCAGATATCCTTACCCTACAATTTAGCAGTGTGTAAAGCACGTGGTCAGGAGTTGTTTGCGCCCTCCATTGTAAGACTTCTGAGAGAAACAGGAACTGTGCGCGGGAGGAACACAACATCAGAGAGGAGAGGTAAGAAGCATAATACTCTGTTAAAGATTTTTAAAGCATTTTTAGAAAACTGTCCCTTCCCCTCTTGGACACTGCTGCCAGTTTTACACATGCATATATCATTGTGGAGGAATAAACTTAATACTTTTGGGAATGGAAAACTGAAAAGGCAGGATATAAGTATTTTAAAGCCAAGAATTTAAAATAAACTGCTGTACTACATCTTGTTCATCAATCAACATAGCAACGCTCCATTGTCTTAAGAGGCTTAAAACCGTTTAAGACCGTGAGATATGCCTGGATGGGTTATATGAACAGGAAACAATATATCCAAGAGATATATTCAATGAACATTTATAGGAATTATTGGGGCAACTTTAAAACTGAATACTATTCATAACAATTATCACATCAGCCATAATACACACACACACACACACACACACACACACACACACACACGCACACAAAGATTATCAAAGAGAGAGAAAAATATGCATTTTAGAATCAAGTCTGCAAGTGCTATAAAGTGATAGCCACATCTGCTTTCTGTATCACATACAGTGGAACCTCAGTTTATGAACCCCTCGTTTACGAATTTTTGGTTTACGAACGCCGCGGACCCATCTGGAACGGATTAATTCATTTTCCATTACTTTCAATGGGAAAGTTTGCTTCAGTTTATGAACAGACTTCCGGAACCAATTACACCCATGCTTCGGGTTAAGTACGCTTCAGGTTGAGTACTCCGCGGACCCGTCTGGAACGGATTAATCCACTTTCCATTACTTTCAGTTTATGAACACTTCAGTTTATGAACAGACTTCCGGAACCAATTGTGTTCATAAACCGAGGTACCACTGTACTGGCAATGAAATATAGGCCTGTTCACACAACCATCAGTCCAATGAAACCTGGATTTTAGAATTTATTCATTTATTTGAAGTATTTATATCCTGCTTTTCCAGCATGTGCTCAAAGCAAATTGCAACCTTACTACAAGATCTGGAAATGACAAGAAAGAAACCTCTATTCCAGTTTTGAGTTTGCCGGCATGTGTCCAATAAGCACTGCACGTTATCGTACAACAACAATGCCATTCTGTGAAGCCCCACAACCTACAAAGAAGGTTATCTGCTTTACCTTTCGGGCTTGATCGTTATCTTCTATTTGACCCAAATCTCTGCCGCTTGCCTGAGCAATTCTTTTTCCAGAGACGAGATTCCCCACCATCACAGAGGCAGGGCCAATTTCTATAGAAAGATTTTTACAGTACAATAAAAACAACAACAGCAGCATGCAAGTACTACAATGCAAAATTCAAACTGCTATATGCTGCAACACAGTACGTGCTAAATGTGCTATGTACTGTATCTCCTACTTTAGATGCAAATGTTCAGCACACAACAGAATAGGTTCCCTTTGTGGGCTGGTTTCCCCTTGATATTACTATACAACCATAATTAACAAGAATGACTGACAAGCATTTTCAAGAAGTGACACACATATACCCAGATGACAACAGAACAAGAACATAAAAACATTTCCACCGCTGAAGAAGAGGTCAACCAATATGGCTAAGGTGAGGCCAGAACCTTCACTCTTCTAACCTGGAAATGTTAATAAGAAAATATATCTTCCCGTCTACAGAATTTTGATGACTCGCAGAGGTGGAGGAAAGTTAGAGAAGCTTTACAAAAAGAAGAACTCATGACAGGCAAGAAGACATCATTGACCAGCGAGTTTTTACCTCTAGTTATCATTCTCAGTTAATCTCCCTAGAGGTGGAGGAGCAGGGGAGATTAGATGAACCAAGATAACAGACAATAAAAAGCCTACCGGCCAGCAGCATCTCCTTCCTTCTCATCAAGACGAGCCTTTCCAGATTTCCACTACTGCTTAGAGGCTCAACAAACACCACAGCCCGACTACTTTTTTGAGTAGCAAGGGAAACATGCAGAAAGTTCACAGAGTTTGTATCTTCAATTGGATCATAATAATTTTCTGCAATACCTATGTACTAAAGTCGGCATCTCTGCAATACCTATGTACTAAAGTCGGCATCTCAACGATTAATGGACATATCATGGTAGACAATATTGAGCTAGATGGAGCACTGATCTGTCCCAGTAGAAAGCCCGCTTCCTATGTTTCTAAAGTATCGAGTAAGCCTATTATATATATATGGAGCCATTGAGCTTACCTGGCTGTTTTTGTCTTGGTTTAGGCAGGTTTGTTACACAGGTGTGTGGACACATCAACACATTACAGGGATGCAGTGCTCCTTCGAGGAAAAGCTGCTTAGTTTCAGATAAGTGGATTCCACCTAGAGGAGTCTTTGGGAGTGTGTTTGCTGGTACCAGGGCTAGGCAGTAAACTCCCACTTGATGAATACTGTCTATAGCCTAGAAACATTAAAAAGGGGGATTTAATGCAAGGTCAGACATGCAGGGAGGAGCTGTAAAAAGGTAGTTGGAAATTCTCTACCCTCTAAAACAGGCATGTCCAACTCCCAAGTGACTGCGATCTACTCCCAGTATAAAAATACTGGCTGTGATCTACCCATTGTCTTTCCCAGGAGTTGTTGAGCTTTTGGGGGGGGGGAGAATCACTTTCCTTCAGCCCACGATCGACCTGAGACACCCACGCAATCAACCAGTAGATCGTGATTGACCTGTTGGACATGCCTGCTCTAAAACAATAATGTCATGTGAATCCAATAATGTACTGTGAATTCAAGATAGAAGTATAAAAAATCTGAGACTGTTAAGATTACTTAGTTGGTGATCTCAAATAAGCAAACTCAGAGACACAAAACATGTCAAAACCAAATGGTCCATGGCTCCTTAGTCACTGCGCACATCGGCTGTGCACTACAAGCCAGGACTAATTATACCTATGAAAAAAATAAATTCGATTTTAATTCAGTCTTGTACACTGAAGCAGAAATAGCCTGTTTCGATGATTTTTTCACCACATCTCTCTCTCTCTCTCTCTCTCTCTCTCTCTCTCTCTCTCTCTCTCTCTCTCTCTCTCCCTCCCCTCCTACAACCATGGATTTCAAATAGCTACAGAGGCAAGAGAAAGGGAAGAACACACTCCTGTCTAACTCTTACTAACTCGCTGTTTGTGTATGAAAACTGTAGAAGAAGATTCTGGATGAACTGTCCACTCTCCGTCATGAACTTCCAGGTCAAAAGTATGCCAATTATGGAATACAATGAGCTTCTTCAAAACTGCCCAGAATCTCAAAACATACTGGTTATCCTCACATTAACAAATGAGACCTTGCTCTTACTAGCACACATATTCAAAATATTATAGCTTTAGACAACCCAAAGGAGCACAATATGGTCTATACTACAAAGCAAGGGAGCCTGTGTGTCCCAAAACTGACAAATATGCAATAAACTCATGGATTCCACCAAAGTGACATTGTAATGACCCCAAAGTCTAGCAGGGATCTAGGTTCAAAGTCTGAGGTTGCAGGTGCCTCCAGCTAGGGAATCAAACCAGGTCCAGAGCTTCAAGCCTGCTCCTGGAGATTGGAAGACCACTGAGTCTGGGGCTGATAGACAAGAGTCTAGCCCACAAGAGTAAACTTCCATGCCATTAGGGTCTGTAACCTTCTCCTGAGCAATCTGATCTGGTCCTGCTTTGCAAGGAGTGCACCAGAAGGGAGGATACAGAACTGAGGAGGATGCTTAAAAGGCTCGGACTGCTCTTAACCTTATCAGAGCAAGTTGCTCACATGGAGCTATCCGTGGTCCTGCAACGTCTGGCCTGTCTCGCTGCTTTCTCTGTGGGATCCAGCATAAGACCGAAACATGACAGGGGACAGTGATATCCAACTCCTGCCACACCCACCGATCCAACCTTAGCTCCAACCATTGATTTAGCAAGGAAGCATTTCTGATGAGGTCTCATCTTCCTATCAATGTTTCTTGAAGCATGAGTAAAGAAACTTACTTCACCTGCATAATTCCTCTACTTAAAAGGGACCCCTACCTAAAGTGATTACAAAGGCAATCCATGTAACACAAAAAAGGCTGAGAGACCACCACCCAGGTAAACAGAATTAATTCTGACTTGCTTTATTCTGCTCAGTGTTGTTACTATAGGGCACACTACTAAATACAATACACTACTAAATACAAGTCAAATGCACAAGGCAATTAACCCCCCCCAAAAAAAACTGAGTACTGTACCATGCTACCTATGAGCTATGACTTTCATTACCCCACATGGTTCATTACACTTGAAACAAAACCACTTTGAAGGGTTTTCTTTTTTTCAATCAAGTATGCAACGGAACCTGGAATGCTATGCTCTCTCTGAGTGCACTTCCCATGCTCTCTCTGAGTGCACAGGGCCTCAAAGAAGAAACATGTGTCAAGGGACCTTATATGCAACCACCAATATCTGGCACCTTCTGTGCAAACAGGCAGTGGGAAGGTTGTGGTTAAGCAGCCTGTGGGTTGCAGGGAACCCAAGACCTGAAGGGAGTTCTCGACATCAAAGTGGAAAAATGAAGAGCCACTAAGCAAGGCTGGTATCACTTTTGTGCTAAGTAAAAAGGTAAAAGTATCCCTGACCATTAGGTCCAGTCGCAGACGACTCTGGGGTTGCGGCAGCGCTCATCTCTCTCTATAGGCTGAGGGAGCCGGCATTTGTCCGCAGACAGGTCATGTGGCCAGCATGACAAAGCCGCTTCTGGCGAACCAGAGCAGCACACGGAAACGCCATTTACCTTCCTGCCGGAGCGTTACCTATTTATCTACATGCGCTTGACGTGCTTTTGAACTGCTAGGTGGGCAGGAGCTGGGACCAAACAACGGGAGCTCACCCCGTCGTGGGGATTCGAACTGCCAACCTTCCAACCAACAATCGGCCACCCCTAGGCTCTGTGGTTTAGTATCCTGCTAAGTATCCTGCTGTTTATTCTCCACCGGCATGAAAAACTGCCTTTCACACGCCATTCCTTGATTTTTCTTAAAGTTCATGCAAGTCCATAGCATGGTTACTGCTCCTCTAATCAAAAGACAGGGGAGAAGCAGCTGCTTGTTCCAAGAGGTGGTGGTGGTGGGGGTTAAAATTAACTCTTAAAGCCTGTCCAAACAAAGAATATGACTCTTTGTGCAGTGGAAGATTCCAGGGAGGATACAGAAGGATTAATTGGGTGGCAGTGAGAGTGGCTTTTGTTTTGTATATTGATGTCTCACCTTTGAGTGGCAGTAGATGGAGAAATTTAGGCTCATGCTTCCAGGGAAGGCGAGGCACATCTGGCCACCCCAACCCTGCGGATTACAGCTTAAGCAACTGTACCTGTAGCACTCTGCTCATCCACTGAAAGCTGTCTTCCTCTGTAGAGTCCGGCCTTTGCTCAGCAACGATAACTATCCTCTCGTCGTGAAGAACGCTCACTGAAAACACTGCTATTCTGTGGGGTGTGCAAACCAGGACAGATAACTGTGTAAGAATAGCAAGTGCAGAGAAAACTGTATTTCATTATCCTCTGTGACTCATTACTCATTAGTTATGCAATTGAGAAGATTGGGGCTCCAGTTCTTATTTATTCTAGAAAAAGCCAGCTGCACACAACACCTACATGATTTTAAAATAGAGCACTGCTGAAGAACAGCTTTTATAAAAGAAGAGCTTGATTCAGATTTCCAAAGCTTAACACAGAGTCGTTGCAGAAGATGTCATTGCTCTATATATGATCAAGCCCATCAATGCGGCAGAAAAACAAGGCTTAAAGCGACACAACAGCAAAAAGCCACCACTGTCCACATTTTTATTTAGATGCATTTGGCTCCATTTGTGACACACTGTCAATGGAATGCCCTTTCCCTGAGAAGCTCGCCTACTCTGAGGTCATTTCAGTACCAGGAAAAGCCCTTTCTAATTTCCTTGGGCCTTTTAATTTGCTCCTGCTCTAAATTTGCTTTAGCTTTGCCACTATTTTCATGGTGCTTTTAATGTTTTCTTACTGATCTGCTATTCTGTATAAATATTTACCTGTTTTTGGTCTCATAGCAAAGCTGTCTTGCGAACCTGGTTATACAGTGGCATATAAATGCATAAAATAAACAGTATATTTTTTTAAATAAAAATGTTTTTGCTATGGCTTTTTCTGATATGAAAAGAGCATCTGCTCTAAGCATAGCTGCCAAGTTATCCCTTTTTTACAGGGATTTTCCCTTATGCTGAATAGGCTTCCTCGCGAGAAAAGGGAAAACTTGGCAGCTATGGCTCTAAGCAATGCAAATGCCTTTCCCACAATCCAATATTTATTTATTTCTGGTGGAGAAATGATGCAAACCTTCCCCTGTAGACAAACTTCATTGGTTCCACCGCGAGCGCCGTGGCTACAATGTCGTCTGCATTGTGCCTCCGTCCGCTGACGACCATCAGCCCATCCATTTTGCCAACAACGAAGACAAGCCCACCTGGGCCAATAAATCCCAGCAGCCCAGTTCTTATGAAAGGGTATTCGCTGATTGGGGCACCTGAACTGGTCATAGGGAACACCTGCAGGACACACACACGCAGAGAGAGACACGCATTATTTTGTTACTGAGTCGGCTCTAGAGCAAGTGTTCAGAAAATAGGTCAGGGTCCACTGATGGATCTCTGGGTGATTCTGTAGTACACTGACAAGGGCTCCTGACTTCCAGCTGTTTAACAAGAGTAACAACTGAAATGCTTTCCCTTCCTTTCTGCCCTAAATTTGGCTGCAGAAATGAAGGAAGCTTAGGGGAAGCCAGGAGTGGGCTTCTGCAGGGAAGAATTACGAGCTCAGTTCTGATCTATTTGCACCCCATTTCCCAAGATGCACAGAGTCAGGTACATTCATCCTTGTATCATAAAACTGTGCATAAAAACACACACATTAAAGTGTACATCCATGTTACAGTCAATCCTTCCCTTCCTATTAAATGGTTTCCAGTATAAAATATTCCACATTTCGAAAGGGATAGCGTCTTCCTCTTTAAAAATGTTCTCCATAAATTCTTGTTCCAACTGAGTGAGATGCGGGGCTCAGTGGCATAGCATATGAGTTGCATGCAGAAGACCTTAAGCTCAATCCCTGACATCTCCATTTAAATTATCAGGTAGGATATAATAGGAACCACCTCTACTGGAAACCCAAGGAAAGCTATTGTCTGTGACTGCAGGCTATAGTGGGATAGATGAAACCCCTTGTCTAACAAAACCACCGGGAAAGTTTGTCGGCAGTTTTGCATGTCCACCCAAAAAATAAACAAACCCTGAATCATTAGCAGTGGTACTAATCCAAAAGCATTATTCAAACTTGAAGGGCTAAGCAGGGAACAGACTTGTAGAGTAACTCAAACTCACCTCAAATGTGTTTTTGGTCATTCCAGAGAGTCCATAATAAGATGTACCTGTTGCAATAGCACATACGCAGAGTTCCCCTACTTCATCTGTCCGACAGAGTTGAGGAACTCCATCAGGCTTCACGGCACACATTATGGCTATTAAGAGAAGGCAAAGAAGTTTAGAAAAAGAAAAAGAAATACGGTTTGCAAGTCTTGCAAAAAAAAAAATGCATGTAGATAATAGAACCAAACTGTCAAGTTGATTTCATAGTTTTATCGCACAGTATTCATACAAACATTAGAGATTTTAAAACCTAGTTTTGCACCCTGCATGGGGTGTTAGATGTGGCTTTAATTGCTTGCGCTGTCTTTCAAGCTCTGAAACAGCTAATACGAAAGATATCTTGAGTTAGCTTCCTACCAAATGCCAAACTTCTACTCAGCGCTGGGAAGGGTTGTCATGCTAACTACTGTTGCCAGCACACACACACACCTTTTCTCAAAGAAGAAAGTTTTTGAGTGGTGTAGTGAGAAGAGAAAGCTACAGAAGCAATTCTCCAAACAAAATCACATTAAATGTTGGATTGAGGTTACACACTAGGCATTCTGGTCCAGAAAGCGGAGGGGACATGGGTGTAGGTAGCTTTGGGACTTCTTCCAGAGCAGGAAAATGAATGGGGTGACAGCGAAGTATTCGGGTGTTAGAGAAAGTGAGAGAATGAAGAAAACCATCAAGCAGAGACTGCGGGACTTATTTCATTTTTTTTGGTAGGGTCTCTATCTCACCCTAACAGTTTAAATGGAAACACCTGCCAGCAAGACTGTTTGCACTTCTAATTAAAACCTAAAGGTTGCATTTCAGCTGGCAGAAGACCTTTGTTAAAACTCAGCGCGTTTTACAAGCAGCCACAAAAAAACCACAAAAAACCCCACAAGATGCAACTGTTAAGGAGGATGCATGCAGAAGGATAAGAACAGCCCCAATACTTATTATTAGGGTAAAAGGTAAAGGGGCCCCTGACCATCAGGTCCAGTCGCGTCTGACTCTGGGGTTGCGGCGCTCATCTCGTTCTATAGGCCAAGGGAGTCAGCGTTTGTCCGCAGACAGCTTCCGGGTCATGTGGCCAGCATGACAAAGCTGCTTCTGGCGAACCAGAGCAGTGCACGGAAACGCCGTTTACCTTCCCGCTGGAGCGGTCCCTATTTATCTACTTGCACTTTGATGTGCTTTCGAACTGCTAGGTGGGCAGGAGCTGGGACCGAGCAACGGGAGCTCACCCTGTTGCAGGGATTCGAACCGCTGACGTTCTGATCAGCAAGCCCTAGATTCTGTGGTTTAACCCACAGCGCCACCTGCGTCCCTTTATTAGGGTATTCTTATATAAAAAAAGTTTTTTTAAGGCTGGGGAGACATGACACTGTCAAGAAAAGAAGTCTTCAGGAATCAGCCTGCACTACAACTTCATAGGAGAGTTTCTAAAAGTTTCTCCGCCTCTTAAGACTTCTGCTGTTTCCAATCTTGGTCATAAAAGGGGAATGCCATAGAGGACTCCTGATTGATTGTTTCTGCAGTAAATCCCGAAACAAGCATATGTTTAGAAATGGGAAAGGAGCCAATGTGGCAGGGGAAAGGAGGTTAAGCAAGAGCTAGAATGCCTTTATAAGTGCAAGGAGTCCTGGCTTTACAACCCATTTCCATCCGCTGCGAAAAGGTACAGTGAAAAGGTACAGCTCCACATTAGCTGTGGCTGTAGAGTCAGATAAAGACACACACATTTGGGGTGTGGAGGGAGAATAAGAGTTCTGAACATAAAAGAAGAAGAAAGAAGCCATTACCTTGTCGCAGTTTTAAAACAAAGAAGACAAAAAGGGGTGTGCTTTCACATATGATTCATTAGAGGCTCTTTCATGGAAAAACCTGGCCTTACATAAAAGGAATTAAAGCTTCATGCCACTTTTGGAAGTTCAGACCCAGGGTATCAATCTAAAAGTTATCAGAACCTGAATTTTTTAAAAAAATATATAATAATAATTGTATACACATGTTCCATGGAGGAATAAGAGGGCAGTGAGAGGGGAAGAAAATATAAAAAAGAAGTTTCTGAAAAACTGACTAATGGAGTTGGCACTATTTGGAAAATGGTGTGTCTATGAATCATGAATATGGTCTATGGTTTTTGTTAAATTTGGTTTGAGTTTTTTTGGCATGCCCACAGTTCACATCCTCTTCATATATATAATTGCAGAAATTCCCGAGTAGGAAGATTACAACATTTAGTTTAAAGCTATTTATCTATTCTGTTGAAATCTGGCATGTCTTTGAATAACACAGTTTTTGTGTTGTTGTTTTTAAAGCAGATTTCCTATTTTCTGGCAAAAGCGGGGGGGGGGGGGGAGCCTTACCTCCTGGCATCACCAAGCCAACATCTTGCACTGTTAAAACAGAAAGCTTTTCTTCAGAATCCACTCTGATGACTCCATAGGTAAGACCGTGCATGGACAGGACCCCTCTGCCTGGTGGCTGATTGCTATCATCTGTTGGCCTGGAAATATGCAGAAAATGTCAAACAGACAGCAACTCTCAATCTGCAATGTTTTATATACAGTGGTACCTCGGTTTAAGTACACAATTGGTTCCGGAAGTCTGTATTTAACCTGAAGCGTACTTAACCAGAAGTGAACATTCCCATTGAAAGTAATGGAAAGTGGATTAATCCGTTCCAGGCGGTCCACGGAGTACTTAAACTGAAGCAAACTTAATCTGAAGTGAACTTTCCCATTGAAAGTAATGGAAAGTGGATTAATCCAGCGTTTCTCAACCGCTGTTCCGCGGCACACTAGTGTGCCGCGAGACGCTGGGTGGTGTGCCGCGACGTGCGGCGACGAGAAGGGCAATTTGCATTGTCACGTGCCTGGCGGCCGCCAATAAACAACGCTAACCCGCCGGAAAGGAAGCCGGCCGGGTCACGACGCGGGGTGAGCGCAGCTCTCAACAGCCACCACCACGGGAGGGTGGTTTTAGACAAACTTAAAGAAGCTGGCTGGATGAGCTCAACCTGAAACTTGCTGAGCAAAGGATTGTGCTGGCAGAGAAATCAGCGGCTTGTGAAGCCTTATTACAGGAGATTGCAACCAACACAGCAATTGGCAAGTGTTTCTTACAGTCATAATTATATAGTCAATAAAGGGCGGCACGGAGTTAATTTTTTTAACTTTTTTAATGGTGGTGTGCCTCGTGATTGTTTTCATGGAACAAGTGTGCCTTGGCCCAAAAAAGGTTGAGAAACACTGGATTAATCTGTTCCAGACGGGTCCACAGAGTACTCAACCTGAAGTGTACTTAACCCGAAGTATGAGTGTAGTTGGTTCTGGAAGTCCGTACTTAACCAGAAGCGAACTTTCCCACTGAAAGTAATGGAAAGTGGATTAATCCGTTCCAGACGGGTCCGCGGAGTACTTAAACTGAAAGTACTCAGACCGAAGCGTACTTAAACTGAGGTATGACTGTATCTCGATACACAGAGGCCACGATATTTTAAAAAAAAGCTATTTTAACTGTTCCATTTCTGATCTTTTTGCCTCGACACACAAAACCAGCCAAGCCTAGCCTATTTTATGTCAACACAAACATACATCTTTCATGGGACTTTTGAAGGTGAGAAAGTGCAAAAGAGGAAATGCGTCAAGGTGTTTGTTTTAGTGACACAGCTCTTTCAAAGCGATGCCATTTTTAGTTATGGCAGATGTTTGCACATAGTGCAGGCAGATCCCAAGACATATTCCAGATCGAGCCGTGAGTGTGCCTCTCTGCCTTTTGCAATCCGTACCCAGAAACTGCTGCCTGCGGGGCTTATCTTTAATTACTATGGCGTTCCCTGCAATGCATGAAATACTAGATGGGTATTAGCTAACCATGTTCATTAAGGAAAGATGGCTGGTGCCATAAATTTAAATTAAAAGATGCTAAAGGGCTTTTCCCTTCCTCCCAACATGATACCAGCAAAAAAAGGATTGAGCACTCCAGTTATGGGAGGGTTTTAATGTGCATTAAGGCATAACAAACGAGAGGCTGGTAAACGGGCAGCAGTGATTAATGTCATTTCCATCATTTAGAAGGAAGGCTCAACCACACTATTGATCAACATTATCTCCGAGCCTGTACCCTTTTGCAACCATCATGCTGAACATAATACCACCTTGTGTATATTTTTAAGGTGAGCTTTGTCCTATCATCGCTCAACACTGATACAAACAAGCTGTACAAGTACCACAAAAAGAAAATAAACTTTATTAGACAGAGTAAGCTTAGACCCCCAATACTCATCTTGCACATAGGTTTATGATTTTCACTGATTTCCATTGCATTTAAGTGTGCATAATGCATGGTTTGTGGAAGCAACTCAAAACATTTCAAATGGATGAGCAGAGAGCATTATTGCTGCGTTTTCAAACTCTTGGTGCTAACATGCAAAGTCTTTAAAGTCCAGAGATGTTAGGCATGCATCATGAATAGGGCTTCAAGTTTTTTGTTGTAGGGTTAAAAATGCTTTAACTATTTTTAGGTTGCAGCCCATGTTTCTAAAGATACACGCACAATTTTTGCCCTGCCTAAAAATATTCAGTTGTCAAATAAGAAGAATCAAAACAACATGTTCTGCATGCTACCCGTCATCTGGTAGCCTGACAATGATTTCAAATCATTGCTGGTTTGTTGCTGAAGAATTCGTCATGGCACAAATGCCACGTGTCAGAACCAGGCAAAGCCTGTCACCACATTGGTAGTTTGCTCTCTGACTGTGGGACCTTCTCTTTTTGTCAATTTTATGCTGGCATTTGTACTGTGAGATTGGCTAAGCCAAAAGATGGTGCCCTGCCCAAGCTTATCAAGCAAGTGGGGAATCTGAACCTGGGTCTACCTGGTCCAACAGTACAGCCGCTACACCAGATCTATAAGCTACTTGTTTGCCAACAACACTATGTGCCTCCTCAGGTAAATAAATAGCTTTCATGTATGTTTTGTGGGTGAAACCATGGGCATCAGAATACAAAAACCTTATTGAAACTCTATAAAGCTGGCCCTGTTTAGGGAGGCTTTTAATGTTTGACAGACTATTGTATTTTAATGTTTTGTATTTTGTATTTTAATATTTTGTTGGAAGCCGCCCAGAGTGGCTGGGGAAACCCAGCCAGATGGGCGGAGTATAAATAATAAATTATTACTAGATTATTATTATGAATAAGAAGATGATCCTGAAAAGTTTCAGATGCCAGAGATCATTCAAAAAGCTATCAAAAGAAACCAAGCATTTTAGAGCAATAGTCTTGTATGTAGTTCATTTTTTTAGAGTTGAGAAAATTAACTTCTGAAAAAAAGGAAACAAATTAGAATACAAAAAAGGTTAATATAGCGGTCTTAAGTATATGTCTTGTATCCTGTAATACTTTAATGAGAAACACTTAAACAAGGTATCAGAACCTTTTAAATTTATACACTGATTAATTAAAAAGAAAAAAGAAAATAACATTAGTAACAACAAAGAGTGACTTAGAGTTTCTGATCCAAAGAGTTCCTAGAGGTCCAGTGCCTGATATTTTCTATTTATTCAATTCTGGGGCAGCTGTATGCATGTAGCTATGTTGCCTTCAGGATCACCCATTTTAAATTTAAATATACAGTACCTTCTAATAGCCACTGTGAGAGCCTCTGGCGAACTAGCACAAGGGCAAATGACTTCTTGTCTGAGGCCTTTGCTTTGGAAGACATTAAGAAATGCATCACAAGAGGAAATAGACCCTGGAGTAAAAAGAAAATCTGACATCAATATAGGGTCTTTATGCAATAAGCAGGACAAAAATAGAGCAATTCTGAACAGAAAGTGGCAAAAGAATCTAACTGATTCACTCCAAAGAGAAATAAATTTGCTACCAGCCTAGTTACAAATTTCAAGACATATGAGGTGAGATCTATGGAACTACAAAACTAGTTTAATGAGCCCAGGAAGGCTTCTAACGGAACAATCCACATCATGCAATCTGCTTTTGAAACCAAGGGCTTTCCAAAAGCAGTCGGTACAGGGTTTTGCTCTTCAAAGGGAAAAGGGGACTTAAGAATTCCTCTGGGCATGTCCTGTACAGAGCTAAAACAGCTCTTACTATTTTATTACACCTTATTTAAAACAAAAAACAAAAACTCCCACAGCAAGTTATAAGACGTTGGCATCTTAAAAAGAGATCATTCTTCTTCATGTATGGTTTCCGCAGAGAAACTGTCCCCAACCGCTTTATATGGCTTAATCTCACTTTTATTTTTCATACTTTGGTATGCACATAAAAGTACAAAATACATGCATGGTGTTTCCAAGTTCCAATTAAAGGTGCTAGTTTTTTTTTTTACTTGTATAAATCTAGACAGGTTGAGGGTCTGGATAAATCAAAGATGACCATCTCCCATATGGATCTGTCTATCCAATCAAGTTATCTATGGAGACTCCTCTGTTGGAGGTGTAGAGAGTGGCAACACCTAACAAGGCCTTCTCAGTGGTGGCACTGAGGCTGTGGAACTTGCTTCCTCAAGAGGCTCACCCTAATCCTTATTTATTAGTTTTTAGATACTGTGTGCAAATAGCTTTATTTCCAAGGATATCAGGGATTTAATGACTTTGTGTTTAATTGTAGGTGTTGGCTCTTAGTGATTTCTTTTTGGTATTATTTATGTTCTACTTGTAGACCTGTTTGGGCAAGTATAGAATAAAAACAACCATAATAACTAAAATACAATTAGGTAGACGGAAGTTAAGAGCAGAAAGAGGAATTGGCTACTACTGATAGCACATAGCACACCCTTAATACTTGATAATAATAAAAAATCTATTTATTTTGTACTTTGATATGTGTGGTGCCCAAGTATGAACATAAAAGAATTTCCCCTAAGTTTTAAATGTTTTGTGGAGAAACCTTCTGCTCTTTTGTACTGCTTAAGGATAAATTTGATTCAGCCTTTACATAACAAGTTGTCATGTCACTTATAATTGGATTTGCTTCTATGGAATATCAGGTTTGCTCCAGGATTTGCTAAAGAAAAGAACCCAAAACACACAAACGTCTCACACACACAATCCAAAATGAATTAGCTTCTGAAAAAGCTTTGGAAAAAACCCTCAAAATGTTCATTAATTTTTTTTTTTTTTTGCTATTCATGACAGAAGGAATTATTATTATTACACAAGTAGCAAATATCTTAGGAAGCCACCCACCAGTCACAGTCAGTGGCTTGTATCACTGAAGCTGTCAGAGAACGCCCAGTCATAAACCCTTAACATTTATATTTATTTCTTATTTTTATGCTGCTCATGCAGGCAAAAGAAAACATAGGATGCATAAAAACAATACAAAAGAACATTTTTTTAAAAAAAGGAAGGGGAAAAAATTGCTTTTGTTCCACAGCCATCACTTACATGGATTGGCGCCATCAGCAACTATTAGCATACGGAGGGAGGAGAGGTTGATATCTCGTTGATCTCTATGCGCTACTAATGCCCAGTGCATATCCCTGGATTTCACACAGGCAACTTTCGCTGAGGACCAGGATAGGAGGAGGAGAAATCGAGAGGAAAAAAGATATCTATCACATATACCAGGGATTGGAAACTTCTGAGATCTCAGTTTGGACTTTGTATTTTATGGCCTTTCAGACAAGCCACAAAGCAATTGTTACAGCACAGAAAGGTTGCCTATCTAGGCTTCACCTGTTACAGAAGTGGCTTTAAAAAGCAGGTGGAATCCTGAAAGACAAAGGCTTGGCAAATTTCACCGACTAGCAAACAGGAAAACCTAATACAACTGTAGCAGTATAGACTAGGGAGGACCCTGTCTAAGTAGAGCCCTCTGGCAAAGCCATCAGAAATGCAACAACAGAGAATATCAATCCAAGCTTCTACCAAAATGAACACTACTGAACAATTGGCTGCTTGTCTTTTTAATACACAAGCTGAAATAAACTCCAATGGCTTTCCAGATGCGTCAAGAGGTGTGTGTCCCAAATGACCCTTGCTATTGCACCTACTCACCGATTTAAAGCTATAGAAACAAATTAATTTACAGGTGCAATTGAATTCCAACATCACCACCATTACATTTTAGACTAGGGTTGGGGAAACTGTAGCTCTGCCAATACATCAGCCCTAGTCAGCATAGCCAAGGGTCAGAGATGATGGCAAGGGTCACAGATACTCTGTCCACATTTTACAACTTTATATGCTGCTTAACTTCCATCCTCTCAAAGCACCTGTGGGTTTGTGTGTGAATGAATGTGCATGCACAGGTACGCAGCCCTTACCTTTGTACTGGCAGACCTTCTGTATCCACGAAAGTGGGTTCACTTTCATTAAGGAATAGGGGATGCTTATAACATGCATCATGTTCATAACACTCTGAAATTAAGTGAAGGGAACACAGGTTTCAGCAGTAATGAAACAAACCACAACTCTTCGTTAAAACAAATCCCAACTCTGTTGTAAGTGCTACATGTTTTTTGTTACCTATCAAAAAGGGTTTAAGACTAGGGACTCAGCTAGATTGGTAAAGAAAACGAGCTATATATGCATTGTATGTGCAATATAACACTGTGACACCAGATGGCGCTGTGGAGTCCCATTTTTCCCTACTGGATTTCCCTGTGTGCATTTACAACATGTTTAACTGAATTTGACGTGTTTAGATCCAGCCTTGATGTGAATATATGAACCAAAAATGATGAATGGCGCATTTCTAAAGCAGTTCCCGTTTTCAAACCCTTTTACAGAATTGCGAAGTAAATAAAGTGATAACTTGCAGGGTGAAGGAGCCATTGTGGAACAGAACATCAAAGACAGAAACTTTCATAGCCACCAACATCTCCTACAAATGAATGGATTCTGAATGGAACCAATTCACACATGCAGGTGCAAGTCAAGTGTTCAGTAATCAAATGACATACAGGCCTGTGTGGCCCTAAATTAAGTTATGTTTATGTCTTTTGAATAGCGATTTAACGCTTTGGAATGATCAACGGAGTGATGAGGGCAAGATATGCTATTCACATCAAGTAAAAGGCAGAGAAACTAGAGAGAAACCTTTATCAGCTAATTGAAGATTTGAGTATGAATTTTCCTGAAATCCTGAAGCTGTTGGGAAGAAGGCAGGTGCAGACGCTCTTTCAGGTATACTGGGCCAAGGCAGTTTAGGGCTTTAAAGGTCAGCACCAACCCTTTGACTATCAACACTTTAGTTATCAACATTCTGCTCATATCAACATTTTATTTTACAATGAAGTTCTATGATGACCTTGTAGGAAAAGCAAATGTCATGAATCAAGCCCTTGCTCCTATGATCATACACAAGAAATATGCATTAACTTCAGTGGCTATAAACTATTACACAGGAAGAGCTCCGAGACCTCTAGAGACAAGTGTTCAGAGGACCTGGGCAGCAGGTGGCCATCTTTGCCCTATTAGGAAATCCCCTTTTTGTCATTTCTAATTTTGTTTCCTTCAGAGGAGCCATCGTGCATTCTGCCTTTTAATTCCCTGTAGATGTTTGAAAGCAACTCTCATCATGCTTCCAATTATTAGGGGTTCCACATCTAAGGCAGGAATAGTTCTCATTCACACACACCTTCCTCAGCATGCAGCACCCCACAGCTGGAAGTCAACCGAGGGTGGAGCTGGAAATCAAAATATTTGCTGCATTGCATTGAACAGACCTGCCAGAGCTTTTCGCTTTTGATTCTTAGATGAATGTTCACCAGAGCCCAACCCCAAAAAGAATACTTATGGAATTGAATTACTGTCTGCTGTTATTACTTCAATCATTCTTCTGGCCTCTCTCTTGTCTCCTTCCCATATGAATACAAATATAAAACCTCAAGCTGGCTTTGTAAGTATTCTAGGCTCAAGGGTGAGTCAAAGAAAGCTCTGTTCTTTTTCCTTTTAGAACCTTCATGTTCAGAGGCAGTACATCTCCAAAGACCACATGTGAAGAACAAGAAGAGACGGAACTTCCCAGGCTGTCCACCACTGGTGAGAGTTGTGGATTCAGAAGGTCTTTGGTTCACTCCTCTCGGCAACAGTGATTTCTGCATCTACCCAGTTTCCTAATGTTTCAAAAATCCATCTAGCAACAAAAGGTAAGCATTCAGAGAATGCTCTGACTTCCGATGGAAATGTAAAACACACCATTCTCATTTTTAAACCATTACAGTACTTTAAAGAGCAGTTATCTTACCGTAAGAATCCCATGCCATAATCCTACATCTTTCTTGAAATCTAATACGTTCACAATGGTTTCGGCTGCGTGACAAAAAACAACAACAAAACAAGGTTAGTTACTGAGTGTGTAGCACAGTCTGCAAAAAAACAACAACAGCCCACTTTAAGAAGTAATTGTAATAAAATCTTGATGCTTAAAAAATTGTCACCAGATGAGCTGCAGAACAATTTGAGATAAATCATTACTGACTGATTGCTCTTGGCCAGACCATTTCATCTTTCCCCTCCCACTCTTGTTTTCATTTGAATTGCATGTCATAACCAATGGTTCACTTCAAAACAGGCCATATTAAAAGGTTGGGGAGTGGGGCGATGTTGAAAACAAAGCAACAAGAACAGTATTTTAAAAAATAAAGACAACCGAGATGCCACCAAGACTTGCATTTTGGAAATGGGAAATACAAATTTCAAGAGGCTAGCAATGCTCACCTTAATGCGAGACAAGCACCACAACCCATGGAATTATTCTCCAACTGGGATTTTAATCTAAAGCAGAAATGGTATCCCCACTCCATCAGTTCTCCCAGCTAGCCAACCTCAATCTCTCTCTCTCTCTCTCTCTCTCTCTCTCTCTCTCTCTCTCTCTCTCTCTCTCTCTCTCTCTCTCTCTCACACACACACACACACACACACACACACACACACACACCACCTTTCAAAACCCTTTCCCTTCCATCCCCACCTCCAGCCCTAAGTAGCCCCTAGGAAATACAGCTTCCTCAAGGGCTACTGCAATGGCAGGAGATCTTGGAACCCAAATCAGATTGACCAAGAAATAGAAAGAATTATTTCTCCCATGGTTGGTGGGGGACAATGGCTTAGTCTGAGCCAATCCAATCACTGCTAGGGCAGAGGAGAGTGGGGCTTTGTCATTATCATCTTCAAGAACTTATTATGCCAGCTGCACAGAACCATGAAAAAAAAGTTTCAGGAATTAAGAGACAATGCTGAAATACCTTCCGTGTATCCACATGCCTGTGTAAGAGCTTGGCAATGGGTCAGAAGTGCAATTCTCGTCACAGTAACCCCAAGAACACTTCCATCTTTGCATGTTTTGTACTGCAAGAGAATTTTTTTTCTCATCAAGATTCAAGGAACCACAAAAACTCAAGGAACTAAAGAGATGGGCATTTGAAAGCAGCCTGGAGGAAGGCTCCACCCAGACTACAAGGCCAAAATCCTAAGGGCCTCGATGGATTATGCCCCTCTGCCATTTTCATCATGCTAGCAAAGATACATTGGGGAGGGATGTGTCTGTGTGCATGAGACAACAAAAAGGGCTCTCCTTCTGTGAACTACAACTGCTTTCTGCTATTTGCCTGGGGGAATGGATGGCTGATGTGTATAATAAAAAGGTGAAGCTTTGCCAGAGCCTCTGTTCCCACCCTGTTCACTCAATGCAGGAGCAAGCCAGTGGCCCTGCAACACTAACTCAGCAAACAAATGATATGCCCCACCCCACCCCCAGTTAAAAATGATTAATCAACCAGTATTCAGCCACCAAGATTTCAAACTTCCTCTGCCAGCTACCTGTTTCTTCATTCACCTATCCTGCAAATTCTCTACATGTCTCCAGCCCTACATTAGCCCCACTCCCTAAATAGCCAGACAAAGCCATTACAAAAAACCTCCCTCCTATCAATACGTTCTCAGGTTTGAACTGGCTGTAATGGCAGGAATGAGTCTGAGTGTTTAATTGATCACACCAGATCCCTGGAGCTCTTCAATCTGAAATTCTAGGAATATAGGAAGGTGGTTTATAACATGTAGGCCCATATTATCTGCATTGACTTTTAGTAGCTCTCCAAAGACCTGGACTCACCTCAATGTAAGCTGTGTCATTGTTTGCATCTTTGATATGTGGGAACCAGTCTCGAGGAGGTTTCGATAGGTGTTTTGATTCTGTGACAAACCATAGCAGCTTTGGCCAGCCTTAGAAGTAAACACAAAGTGTTGCTTTTATTTTATTTTTTAAAGCATTAATTGACCATAATGGGTTTTTTAAAAAAAATAATTGTACTTAATAAAAATGGTTTATTAAAATGTACGAAGCAGCCTTAGGTAAAGGTAAAGGGACCCCTGACCATTAGGTCCAGTCGTGTCCGACTCTGGGGTTACGCGCTCATCTCGCATTATTGGCCGAGGGAGCCGGCATACAGCTTCCAGGTCATGTGGCCAGCATGATAAAGCCGCTTCTGGCAAACCAGAGCAGCACATGGAAACGCCGTTTACCTTCCCGCTGTAGCGGTTCCTTTTATCTACTTGCATTTTGATGTGCTTTCGAACTGCTAGGTTGGCAGGAGCTGGGACTGAGCAACGGGAGCTCACCCCGTCACAGGGATTCGAACTGCCGACCTTCTGATCAGCAAGCCCTAGGCTCAGTGGTTTAACCACAGCGCCACCTGGGTCCCATTACGAAGCAGCCTTATGCCATATCAAACCATGTGGTATGAAAACTAGCTCATCCAGCACAGGGATAGGGAATCTGTGGCCCTCCAGATGTTGTTGGACATGCCTGCCCATTAGCCATGCTAGTTGGAGCTGATGGGAGAAGAAACACATCTAGGCCTTTTATTCGGTCTGATGCCTAAAAATCAATGCAAAATCACTTCCTCTTCACTTTGTGATGTACATGCAATCAGTACTGTGACTTAGCAAGAGCAAGCCTACCTTTAAATTGTGGTATTTCCCCTGTGGGGCTCTTAGGCAGTCCTTTATGGCAGGCGTCACTAGTCAAGGCCACCGTCACACCACAGCTTCCGAGCAAGAAGCCTATCTGCTGGCTTCCTGCGTCCTGGTTGAAGACAAAGCGAGAAAGAAACCACAGAAGTAAATCACTGCAAGAGCAGTAATGGAAAAGTCTGCTTCAGAACAAATTTACACAAAAGGCATTTGCTTTACCTAGCCAACCAAACACTTTTGAAAAGACAACCACCGCAACAGTCTGAGCAGGCCTCTTTGCGTTCTGCGCATCTGCATTTTCTATGACAAGGGCCAAGGATGCTGCATCCCGAAAAATCTCACCTTACTTCCAAGGAACAAATCTGGAGGACCACAACATTTCTAGCACTTAGGGGTAAGGCTTGGGGCCAGTTTTTTTTGTGAACTTTGCAGAAGCTCGTGGCAGGGAAGGGGTAAGGCACAACCAGGTTCAGGCAGCATAATCATGCACAGGTATAATTAGCAAGGTCGCTCTCCTGTCTACTTAGCAGGTAAGGCAGATTTTCCTCCGCCTCCCATATTGTGAGAACTCGGGACCACCAAATCAAATAGATCTAGCAGCAAGTTCGAATCAGGCAGGCGAAAACACAATACATGGCATTCGCTGCCGGAGTATGTGGAGGTGGAACTGAAGCCTTGACGTCTTTAAAATAGGGGGGTGGGGGGGTTGAGAAAAAATTCATGGTGGAAATGCCGATCAGCCACGGAACCTCTGTGTTCAGAGATGCTGGGGATAAACAATGGTGGGGGGTTGTTGCCCTTGTCATTGTTGGAACATGTTGGCTGGAATAGAGGGACCCTTGCCTTCTTCAGTTTTTATGCACATAATTCACACCAGGCACAATTTCCGCAATGGATTTTTTGTAAAAAAAGTGGGATGGGGGGTTGGAATTGGAGTTTACATAACCCCAAGTAAAAATAAACCTAACAGCCACTGCATGCTTCACTTTTTCTCCCCACCTCTTCTGTCTTTGATCATACACCAATTATATCTTTGGGGGGGGGGGGGAACTAGTACCAAAGGATAGTTACAATGCTTACAAACTAGTGCCCCCTTAGTTCTATCAAGGCTTCCGTGTTTCAATGCGCGCAGGCAGTCAACATAGTAAAAGCAACCCAAAATGTGCATATGAAGTTCCTGGATATACCCCATGCATCTGTTGAAGTCGTACCAGCCAACAACCAAACACCATATATATTTCAATATATATTAAAAGGCAATAGTTCTCTAGGCAGAGAGGGAATTGAAAACAGAATAGAGAATTTTGCAGTGCGAACTAAATATCACGATGTTCTCGAAAACAAAGAAATTATGCATTGGGGAACTGAAGCAAACAAGACAAAAGGGGAAACTTTGAGGCTATTGAGGAAAGTCATACATAAAGAGTAAAGCTTTTAGACATAGATCTGTGTTTTCCACAATACAGTGGTACCTCTACTTACGAATTTAATGCGTTCCGAACACACATTTGTAAGTCGAAAAAAATTGTAAGTCGAATCCCATAGGAATGCATTGGGAGAAAAAATTCGTAAGTAGAAGCAACCCTATCTAAAAATTCGTAAGTAGAAAAAAATCCAATCTAAACTGCATCCAAGATGGCGGACAGAGCTCCATTCGTAAGTAGAAACATTCGTAAGTAGAGTTATTCATAAGTAGAGGTACCACTGTAGATCCAATTCAAGTGTCTTTTTGTTTTTTAATGTATCATTACGCCGAATAAAAAAGCAATCAAACGACATGCATCACGCCCCAAAGCTTAGCACCAGTATTTTCATACCCAGATTTTAGAAAATGTTTTGTTACAAAGATGGGTTTGCATATGCTGATTTTTTTGAATGGCATGGCGGATGAGAAACTGGTATATAATAGACTTGTATAACCTTTTCAAAGTTCAGGCATCCAACAAGTTGTCAATTTTATTTATTTATTCGCATTTTCTGTTTGTTACAATAATTATTAGAGATTTATTTCCAGCTTGGCAAAGTTAAAGACATACTTTTGCAAGAAAAGTCTTCAGAAATGAGCTCTCATTTGGTTTGGCTTCTATGAAAATCCAGACAGAAGGAGGAGTCCCCTTGTTAAGATAAATAGAAAGAGACAAGAGGATGAAATCATGCCATTTTGGGGAATAACTCACTGCATGCTGTGCTATCATTAGCCTGAGGAATATCTGAACTAGCCAGGCCCTGGCAAATTTACAAAAGTTTAAAAGGTGTTAACAAATGCATATATTAATATTAATAATATATCAATACGCTAATATGTAGCATATATACATATATTAATAAATTATGCAGATATGCTGAAAACGAATCCTGTATTATCCTGTGATTGATGCTTTCAGTCTACAACTAACTTTCCCCCCTTTTCGTTATTTCCAGAAAATGTAGTTCTTTTCTCCTTCAGTGTAACTAAACCTAGTTGCCAGTGTCATCATTTACAAGCCACATCAGTGGTTATTAAGACCCAGGTTAGGCACTCAAATTTTGATTAATAATGTTCCAAGACTGACATGTTCTCACAAACCTACTATGATTTGTTTCCTGGCTTATTCCAAGGGAAGTTAAAATATATGATTTTAGGTTCATAGCAGTTGCCCAAAGTCCATGTCAAAGCAGGGATCTAGCTATTGTTAAACCCAGCTTTAATCACTTGGTCAATCTGTCATTTGGGCACAAAGCTCAGTGTGGGGCCCAAATGGAATTGTTTGTCATTTGTACATGACCCACAATATCCAGTTTGGGCAATCTAGCATACACAGGCTCTCAACAGATGCTACATATACAAATCTCCAATTAAGGCTCATTTGGAACAGTAACTACCCCCAGAGTTTAATGGTGTTATTTGCACTGAAGACCTTTCAGTGCAGATATCCACATGCTCTAATAGCCACTCTGTCCATAGCCGGGTTTAACAACCCAAAAGCAAAGTGACTTTTCCCACAGTCGTGTCCTCTCCATCACTTTTGTCAACAGAGCCCCCTAGGTCCCGGACATACACAAGAGTTTATGCCAACTACACTAGAGTCATTTGTCATTGACTTGCCTGAAAGTCAAGAAATGCTGTGGATTTGCAGTGCCAACCACACTCGGGGAGGGAAGGAGGGAGAACAGAGAAAGAGAAGAAGAGCAACTCCACTGAATACAAACCAGTAAGAAGATTTGTAGTACCTCATCTTCAGAAGACTTGGGATTACAGATGAAAAACACAGGTGGACACTACACAGACTACAAGTTATCCCTATATAGGAGGAGAAGATGAAGGAGAAGGAGAGCCCCACATACTGTGTAGATTGTTCATTGAATGTGTGTGTGTGTGTGTGTGTGTGTGTGTGTGTGTTATGTTCATGTGACTCGGGTTTTTCATAAATTCTGTTCAGGAGCTCTTGGGCCTTCCTAGGATCCTTTTCCATCAGAAAGTGAGCAACACACTGAAGAAAACCATAAGATTTTCAAAGGCTTGTGTGCCTTTGTGCAACACACAGAACATACCAGCAAACAAACTAATGAATCAGCTGAATTAACAGATTTCAAAGCAACTGAATAGTCCGTGTCCTCAGTTTAACTCACTCACATGTAGTGGGGCCTAAGACATTTTCTATTATTCTAAAGTAACCGGGGGGGGGGGGGACAGGACAGGACAGGCGGACGGGTGGACCTGTGGGTCTCAAGATATTGTTGGACTGGAGACTCCCTAACCACTGGCCATGCTGGCTGGGTCTGATGGGAGTTGGAAGTCTAGCCACATCTGGAGGGCCATGGGCTCCCTACCCCTCTCCTAAAAGGAACTGGTTTCCTGGCAAAACCAACAAACAGGTAAAATTCATCAATTGTAAAAACACTGTGGAACAGACTCCTACTATGCCAAGAAATTCAACAGGAAATGTATTAAGGCAAAACGGGTAGCGTAGGAAAGGAGGTAAGGACAAAGCAGAGGCCCGGGGGAAAGAAGGTGATCTTGTAGGGGCATCTGGAGAACTACGAAAAGATGAGGAAGCAAGTGGATATAAAGAGGGAAGCAAAAAGCCTAAGTCAAGAAAACTACAGGAGCCAAAGACTAAATTACTGTGTTTCAAGTAGCATTTGCACTTGCCATACACACCAGAAAGAGCATGGGAGTGTCTTCACCTGATTATCTGATTTGTTTCCCTGGATTTTACACCCTCCACCCTACCCTAATCTCTTGTTCAAGGACGCTCCTATCTGTACATACGCTGTTATCTGTGCACGCACAGTGGCAGCTGGAACTGTACTAGCCTCAGCTTAACCATGGCTTGTGTTTTCAAATTAGATGGCAACTGATTTGAGGGGGGAAACGTATCAAAAACTATCATTTCTCAAGAAATTACAGGGTACATATGGATTGCAGCTAACATTATGTGCACTCAAGATTAAAATACCAGCAGTAGAAACTGGAGCTGGAGTAAACGGCAATGTGTACACAGCCCGAGATAAAGAAAGATGTGGCAAAGGCATTGGGAAACAGGGAAGAAAAGCTGAAATTGGCTTTTGCCAGCTATGTGAGCTACAGCTCATACACCTGCCCACATTCTCCACCTCGGGTGTTTGTGCATAGGGAAGGCATCTCATTAGTATGCAGACACCGTTGTTGGAAGAGAAGTTCCATACAAGTGGCATGAAACATGTTACCGTATGTATGCCAGAGGAACATAGTGCTTGTTGAAACTCTTGCGCTCCTGTAGCATTCTTGCTTTAGTGGTTCATCAGTGCAAGCTATCTGAGGCACATTACATAGCATTAAAGCAGAGTTGTTTCTGAAAGCCTTGCTTCGTTCTTGCCTATTTTCCTGCTACCCAACACAACAAAACCACTACATTGTGCAAACCTTTCCTGCAAGCACAATTAATCCTTAAATGCACAAGAGAAGAATTAAACAGGGTTCACATTGGTCAAGCCCACGTGAGATTTTCGATGCATTTCACTCACTTCAAGTCATGCTGTCTATCTACCTATCTACCTGCCAGCCTAATGTCTTCTGTCACTACACTGTTGCATCAGTCCGCCATCCACGCAGAGCTTGCCTGCCATATTTATTTTATTTGCAATTCTATATTTTATGTGCAACCTCCAAAATGTGCAAGGCTCCATTTGCTGAAGGAATGCTACAGAGAGATCCAATAACTGAAAAGAACTAAAGAGAAGTTGAGTCTTTGGGTATGAAAAGCCTCCAATCAAAGTCGGAATTTTTTTTGCAATTGACTAACGACCGGACCTTTTTCCTGGGATGAAGTGCAATTTTCACCAGCTCCTGCTGTATATAAACAAGTTCAATGGTTCAATAACCAGTCACACAGTCACGTAACCAGCTCAATGGTTCAATAACCAGTCACACAATCACATAACCAGCTCAATGGTTCAATAACCAGTCACACAGATTACTACAACTAAAAACTTCAATTTGTTGTCAAAACCAGAGTTGTGTTTTCCTATATCAAAATACACAATTACCTCAAGTTCCCTTTTTCATTATTTTTTGTGACAGAGCGATATCCGTTTCCAAAGCAGTCTTGGCAAGGTTTAAGTCAACTGTCTAAAGCCCTCCTGTTACCTTTTGCAAAATTTCAACAGACCAGGCTAGAATAAGACACAGAATGATTCTGGCACTTTTTTGTTCAGCTGCCTTTTCAGTTTCCCACAAACAAGAACCCATGAAAATCTTGGGGGGCCAGTTCTCAAATACAGAACAGAGGACATGCATATTATATTGGAGGGGGGTGGGGGAAGGAAGAGAAGAGACGAAAGTCTGGAAGGTGCTGTTTCACCTGTCATTTTGCAGCAGTGCCTAGAGAAACATCCTTGTAGAAATTCTCCTTCTGTGTACAGTAATACTATAAGGCCCTGATCCCAAAGCTATGAGGAATCTAGCAACTGTAAACATGCATGTGAAAAGACCAGCATGAGTCAGAAGAGTCCACCTGTACCTTAAAAAACACCTGAGCCCATTGGAGGACTCTTCCCACCCCAGCAAAAGCAAGTTATTCTGACCCAGTTAAGTTTCAGCAAGCCTACTCCAACTCTGTCCATGTGTTCATAGTAAATTCCCTACAGGGGCACATAATCATCAGGTTGCCTCTCACCCCACACATCAACACACAGGAAACTAGAGCTTCACAATGAAACACTCGTTTTATTTTATTTTTAGCACCGTAGGCCTCATAATTCAGCATTAGTCAGTATAAATTGCAACATGAGAAGTGCAAGGAAAGAACCTGGATATTAAAATAGTGCGGATATAATACAATATGAATCAATGGATGTGTTCACACATTAAAATTAAGCCAAAAATCCTGGCCTAGCACAGTTGACAATGAACTAGGAAAGTCTTGGTGCACATTGTCCCATAATTCGTGCTTTGATTCTCCCTTGGTGTAAGCAGAATTAACAAAACAGGAAGCAATGACTTCCTGCTATGCTTGAATCCAGGATCATTTTTCGTTGCTCCTTAACAATTTGCAGTTGGTAAGCCAAAAACGAACCATGGCTTAGGGCTGGCTAATAACTGCAGCTTATTAGAGAACAACAGACCATAGGTTTGGAAGTAATGGGAAATTAAGGCTTCCAGGTCTGCTTATCCTGCTTATGTCAGGAGTGAAGTGGGAACAGTTGAATAGCATGCTCCATTTGCTATGTGACAGTCCTTCAAATTTCTGAATGGGGCTTTCATTCTTAGCAGTCAGTCTCTTCTCCAGGCTAAACATACCCAACTCCATTAACCTTTCCTCATAGGACTTGGTCTCCAGAACCCTTGCCATTGAGACACCTTTTATTTTTTCAATAACTTCTGCCAAGAACAGGGTCAGTTCTCTGGGTAAGGTCAGACCAAAGCAGAATACAATAAGACCAATGGTTCTTGCCATCCAGATGCTATATTTATGTGGAGGCAACCTAGAGAATTGCATTAGCCTTCTTAGCCTCTGTATCACACTCCTGACTCATGTTTAGCTCAAAGTCAACTAAAATGCCTTGATCTCTCTTTTTTTTGGCACATACTGCTGTCAAGCCGTGCATCCCACATCCTGCATTTGTGCATCTGATTCTCCCTACCTAAGTTATTCAACTTATTTGGTTCTTTTTGATCCAGTTCTCCATCCTGTCAAGATCATCTTCTAATGTATTAGCTACGTCACTCACTTTGGTGCCACCTGTAAATTTGATGAACACCCCCTCCACTCCTTCATCCAAATTACTCATTCAAAAATACATATTAAGTAAGACCAGGCTCACAAGAGAACAATGCACTTTTCCGTTTTCCACTTCTCTGAAGTGTGACGAAAAGCCACTGATGAGCACTTTTTTGGAATGGTCCATCAACCAATTACAAATCCACCTATCAGTAGCATCAGCCGGTCGACATTTTTACCAGCCTGCCGACAATAATATTGTGGGAGACCTTGTTGAATGTTTTACTGAAATGCTACACCCACAGCATTCCTCTACCAGGCTAATAACTAGAGATAAGGTTAGCCTGGCAAGCTTTGTTCTTAAGAGACCCATGCAGGTTCTCTGTAATTAGATTGGTCCCCCCCCCTAAATTTATTTAGATTGACTGCTTTTTGATTTGTCATTGAATCTTTTTGGACATTGGCCTCAACAGTCAGCAGTTGCCTGGCCCCCGCTTTTTCAGATGGGGACAACATTTAGCCATGTCTAGTCTTGCAGTAATTAACCTGTTCTCTGAGAAGTATAAAAAACTAATATGGACAGTACCTTGGCGATCATATCCACAGGTTTCTTTAGTGTTCATGAATATAATTCTCCCAGCCCTGAAGACTTGAATTTATTTAGAACAGCTAGGTGCTCATTCAACCTCTTTACCTATCTTGGGCTGTAATGCCTTCCCCTGCTCTGGAATGTTTGAGCACAGTTTCCCCGGAGAGGAGACTGAGGCAAAGAAAGAGTTAAGCAGTTTTCTCCACCACCTAAGAGTTTTGATGTTACGCTCTACAGCCACAGATGCCTAATCCAATACCTCCTAAGAATGAATATACTTGAAAATGTTTTTTGCCCAAAAGCATCAGTTGCACCACTTGCTCAAAGCCAATCATGAGATCAGAGTCCATCAACCTACAACCATGAAACAATGAACAAACACTTAGACCTGTCACCACTATTTTAATGCCATTTGAGTTAACTCTGTCCAAAGTCCCCAGCCCTATGAAGTGCCACTAGCAGGATTCCAATGATTGCTTGGGTGCTGTCCAAGACCCCAACAATCTTAATTTTTCATATGAAACCCAAGTGGAGCTTGTAACTATTGCTTAGACATCTCTTGATTTAGAAGAAAAATAATCAGGCTCCATAGTATGAGCAGAGGCTGAAAGATTCTCAGCCCAAGTGTAAACTTAGCTCCATTTGAAATAGCATAGAACTTTGCAGCCATTAGTTTAAGATCATCCATCTCCAACAGGATTTCAACTAATTTAGCCTTCGTGCAGAGGATTCTTAGCCTGTTTTCATGATTCTATGTGCAGCTGGAGCCTTTATTTCTGTGCATAGAAACCACCTTATTATTTTGGAAATTCCGTCCTGGTGTGGAATGCTGGGCACTGCGAAAGAAGACTCCCTGCAATCGAAATCCCAAAAATCGACAGTAAGGAAATACTTTAAAATAAGCCAACCAGCCGGTCAAAAAGTAGTGAGCAAACTGCGAAGCTCTCTAGAACTCTCTAGCAGCCTGACTTCTAAGCAAAATTGGGAGTTTGGTATAGGAAATCTAGCAATTTCCTAGTTATGATGGATTTTGTATTTCCAAAAATGGGGGAATCAGTCATTGTAGATTTCTTCATACCAGCATCCCTAGAAAGCCTTAATCTAGTAAGTCTGCTTCATCTTCCTAAACTGCATCTTGTCACAGAGATTTTATGGCTTTAACACCAACCTAGCTCCTGCTGCTCACTGCCCACACATAATAGCCAGCCTGGTGAAGCGTACTGGACTACTTGAAAGCTTGCTTGCTATATGGACGTTTTGGTATCATAAGCCTATGGCTCTACTATAGACTTTTTCTTTTGGGTCAACACAGCTACCTTTGCTATCTGTGTGTCTCCAAGGAAGTCTTCAATGCTCACTCTTCTCTTGTTATCTGTTGCACACAACAGCCTGCAGCCACTTCCAACACAAAATCAAAAATGTAAAATCTAGAAGACACCCAGCAGAGCTAAGAAAGAATAACTGGAGCATGTTTAGGAGGGTGACCTTTCATTTAAAAAAATAAGTTACATAAGGATTCCATTTTATCCCAAAACGCATGACCTACTCAGACGGGCATGTCATTTGGCAATTTCTTCTGACAGCAATTGTAACAAAGACAACAACAAGAAAACGTTTCTCTTACCTTTCTGGTAAGTGGCACTTCAATAGGTACAGGGACAACTTCTGCAAGCAGGCAGCCATAAAATGCTACCATAAAAGCAGCAGGGTCATTATTGGGAAATACTAGTGCTACCTGCAAAAGAGGAGGAAGGAGAATTAAGCACAGGCTCCCAACACATTTTTCAACCTTTAGATAATGCACAAGAAACATTTCATGTGTATGACATACAACTTCACTTTGGTGTTTTAGTTTTTGAGAGGAAGCCTCTCTAGAGTGATCAATATCAGAAACACAAAGAGAGAAGGGTAGAGGAGGTGAGATTTCATAAAGTCAAACCATTTCTTCTAACAAGAACATTTCTTTGATATCTTTGGCTTAGGTGCATAAGCTATACTTTAAAGGTGTAAACTGCTCTGATGGTACACTTTGAAACAGTTTCATTCAAGGTCAATAATATAACTCAAGATAGAAGATACACACACCACCTCATTTCAACAGACCCTCCAAAAATAATGAAAGGGGGAAAGCATCTACTTTTAAACCCACCATGGTTTCAACTAATACCCGCATTATGCTTTCATTCTGATCATTTGCCAAAGGTCAAATCGGTAAACTCTCTTGCCTGCCTACAATGACTTGTAGAGGATGTTATTTCTTTGTTGAAAATCACATTTCTAATCAAGCTCATGCAAGAGGAATGCGCACTCCCCCCAAAGCATTTTCCCAATTACAATTTACATTCAGATTTTTGCGCTCTCTCCTTTCTGGCTGTCTCCATTGGGGACCAGGGATATAATGAAGAGATGTTCTCAAAATGGTAGCATGGTATTTAAGGCATTGACGTCAGACAGAGCCTTGACAAAGTCTGAGCTCCTCCACACATGCTGCCCTTTCTCTTACTGCCCAAGGCTCAGGTGCATACATTGGACTAACACAAGTTTGCATGTTGAAGCTGTCCACCTCCTCATCTTCGCCACGCACAAAAAGCCGCATTTCAGAAAAAGGAGTCTGCATGGCCTGACTTGGCGCAATTATCATTGCCTTTAAAAAGGCAGGTGAGGGAGCAAGAGATCATGCAAAGTGGGCGATGGTGCCTAGGCGTGGAAAATTTAGTTTTGGAAATTCCATAAAATGAAAGCAAGAATTTATATCAGCAGGGGGACTTTGGATACCTTTTTATGTTTTGGTATATGTATGTTATAACCTGCCCTTAGTCCCCAGGATATAATGAAGTTTTTTTTTTATAAAAATAAATAAATCCAGTTTCACTGTAACACCCGGTAATCCTCATCAAAGGAAATGCACAGAGTGGGGGGAAAGCCTAGCTGTGCTGTCATCTTCATGGCTTCCCTTGCCTTACTCTCTCTGGGAGCTGATTCAGCCCACTACTGCTAAGGCTTAGAGACTTAAACACTGTCATAAATCAAGACGAAAGATTCCGTAGACCCGTCTTGGCTAAATGCCAAAGCAGAGAGTGATTTAAATTCAACATCTGCCCACAGTTCCCTTTGGTTTAATTCTTTGTGATTACTTATGAACACAAAAATGAGGAAATAATTTATTTTCTGTAGGGCTCGAACCAACATTCCCCCCCCCAGCCCACTTGTCAAGTACAAGGGCAGCCTTCTGAAGTTAAGTAGCTTAAAGTGTACCGAAGAAGAGGAAGAAAAATCCTCATACCTATGCCATAACTGGGGATAAAGTTGCAAGAGACTACAGGGGGAAGGGCAAAAACCAATGGGATTAAGGAGACTCCTCGGAGCTTAAAACCGTTCTTTTCACTATTTTGGGAGGGCTCTCTTTGCACAATGCCACTCACTTGCCCAACTTCCATCAACGAAAGCTTAGCAGTACCACCAATGTTCCAGCTTTGTTGAATGGAGCCATTTAGAAAAATGCTCTCAAGCTGGGAGGCAGGGGCTCTTCGTGCACAGAAATTTAGCATGTTGCTTTTAGTCGCTTGCTTTGAATGTATGCGGGTGTTTTTGTTTTTGTTGTTTTTCCTACTTAGAAGGCAGCTTGACCCAACCTACAGGAAACAGGGACTTTAAAAAAAAAAAAAGCACGTTCAGTAACAGAGAATTTTCTATACGGAGTAATGAGCGTCCTTGTGCAAATTTGGGCTGAAGAAACAGCTGTACAGAGACTTAAGGCTTCTTATGCACAGGAAGTGAGGCTTTGGAGATCCCAGGAGGACGTGCTTTCATATTCTGCCCTAGGCTTGATGTGATCAGGGCAGCTACCTGCAGAACTCCTTAAAAAACCCAGCAATTAGCACTACCATCATGAACTACAAGCTCCTCAAAGGCAACCAATGCAGAGAGTACTTCTCAGTACTATTTTCCCTACAGTATTTTTTTTAACTTTGCATTTATTGCCATAAGTAGTTTTCCCCCATCAGTATGATACACATAGGATAAGAGAATTGTCTGCATCTGTGTGCGTGCGCACGTATAGGAGCAGCTTTGAATGTGTCTGATGACTGGTCCAATTTTGGCACTGACACGGGTGGGGGTGGGGGGTGGCAGTTCATGCACAGAAGCCTTCAGGAATGTGGGTGGGCAGGAGGTGGAAGCTAAAACAGTGACAGACACCAGCAAAGGGATAGGAAGCAAGCAGCAGAGGTTGTGCCACGTGGGAAAATGGAAAGCAAATACTGTATTGGATGCTGAGGTCAGTCAAGGACAGGCAAATGAGCAGCGAGTATAAATTGAGAGAAAATCAAGCTGGCAATGCAGGGACAGTGGAAACTCACTTGAAGGAAGTGAAATCTTACAAGCATTTAACAGAAGTGGACTTTAGACAGGGATATTTTGAGTTCAACTGTCTTCAAGTGAGCCTCTTGGTTTTTCAGGATCGTCTCACTGTTTTATTGGGCAAGGGGAGACTGGATATTTATTGTATGGGTATATCAGAGACTTTTGCTAAAAGGAAGTAAGCGCAGCATACGAGCCTAGCTGGCAACATTATACAAAAAGTGTGCTCACATCATGTCAGGGGGCCTGATATGGCTACTCTAGAGTAACGACTCCAGCATGGTCTTTTTAGGCTTTTATTAAGTGCTGATTATTTACAGTGTTCAGAGCGGTAAATATGCATCCTTAAGGTGAGGTGTCAGAACCTCCGAATGGCGATTGGCGCGTTTTCTTCCAGCACAGAAGCTTTGGGAGACCCAACCTCTTCCCCCTACGTTTGCGTTGCAATTCGGGAGTTGGGGGGATTGGCCTTCCCCCCGGGCCCCCCACTTCCTGTCCCACCTGGTGCATGGGCTCCGCAACCTTGCCTGAGCCTCGGACCCCACTTCCTGACTCTCCGCTAGAGGCAGAGCTCTCCCTACTCTCTCCAGCGCTTGGGGATGGGCTGGAACTTAAGATGGGAGGGACTTCCCTGTATCCCTTGTCCCTCACATCCCAATATGCAAAATCGAGGCAAATGTGCAAAATGCCCCCCCCCCGCAACTGTACGTGTTTTATTTAATAACGCAGACACGTTTGTTTGCTTTTGCATTGAAGCAGGGAAACGTAAGGAATCTAAAGATTATGTATAAAGAAAAGGATTTCCATGAAGGAGATCCTAAAGGGGGGGGGAGGGGAGAGAAATGGTCCTAAAGGAAATTTTAAAGAGGCATGTTGTATGCAGAGTATACACCTCCCCTCAGCATTAAGGACACATGGAAAACTGTCCCCATATTTATTTATTTTGAACTGAGGCAAGTGTGTGCCTCACACTCCTGAGAGAGGCTCTGGAACTCAGTAGCCAACATGGAGCCTCCTAGATGTTGTTGAGGTAAAGCTCCCACATTTCTTGATCACAGGCTATGCTGATGGGAGGTGGAATCCAGTAGCAACCAATGGATTCCACATTAGGTACCTTTTTCTCTGGACTGTGACCCACCCAGTCATTGTGGAGTTGAACAGAAATGAAGAGGACAGGCCTAAAAGTTATAAAACCTATCTCCTGGCACCCCCAACCCCAAAGTAGCTATGCTCTTATGCCAACTTTCCCTACTTTGAAGTAGGATTTTGTTTCTTTAACCAGTTTTGCTTAGTATCTTATTAATTATCTAGCAGCATTCCTTGGTTCAAGCCTGGCCTCTTCACAAGGCCCTCATTGTTTCGGGGTCTCCAATACACACAGCCCCATTACCAAAATTAATTTCATCCGCATGATAAACACTCTTCATATAGGGAAGCCTTTGTGTCACAGAATAGCTTGTTTGAGAGAAGAGAGAGGGAGATTTTTTTCCAACCATAAATAGGCTTCTGAGGTAAATTTTCTGCAACTCGCCAACCGTTAGTGAGCAATAGGACACAATCGTTTAAACGTGTGACACAGAACTAAAACATGGACACTTGACTGATCTGCTCCAAGGTTAGAAGATTCACTATGTACCCCAACTCAAATACATAGATTTTACTTCCATGTGTCTTTGATGTCAAACGTGACATACTATTGCAGCTTGGACTACTGCAATGCGCTCTACGTGGGGCTACCTTTGAAGGTGACCCGGAAACTGCAACTAATCCAGAATGCGGCAGCTAGACTGGTGACTAGGAGCAGCCGCTGAGACCACATAACACCGGTCCTAAGAGACCTACATTGGCTCCCAGTACATTTCCGAGCACAATTCAAAGTGTTGGTGCTGACCTTTAAAGCCCTAAATGGCCTCGGTCCAGTATACCTGAAGGAGCGTCTCCACCCCCATCGTTCTGCCCGGACACTGAGGTCCAGCGCCGAGGGCCTTCTGGCGGTTCCCTCACTGCGAGAAGCAAAGCTACAGGGAACCAGGCAGAGGGCCTTCTCGGTAGTGGCACCCGCCCTGTGGAACGCCCTCCCATCGGAGGTCAGAGAGATAAACAACTACCTGACATTTAGAAAACACATAAAGGCAGCCCTGTTTAGGGAAGTTTTTAATCTGTGATATTTTAATGTATTTTGTTATTTCTTGGAAGCTGCCCAGAGTGGCTGGGGAAACCCAGCCAGATGGGCGGGGTATAAATAAATAAATAAATAAATAAATAAAATTAAGGCTTGTAATGAAAGCACAGGCACTTACCCTGTCTCCTGGCCGCACCATTGGTTCTTGCTTCGTGCCCAACTTATGTAGTATGTTGTATGCGACTTTCATACTACGGGTCCAAAGTTTGCCTATTCACAAAACAACTGTGTGTAAGTATTCCCATTAAGATGGGGCTTTGCAGTTTCATTCCAAAATGATTCAAAACACACCTTTATGCACACATTTGCCGAAAGCCTTTGTTGTTTTCCAAAGGGGAAATGTGCAACATACCACAAACACTGTGTACTTCCTGCTGTAATATCACAGAATGACCACTCCAATCCTCGAGCTACACTCGATAGTAAAGAGGACAGGTAAAGAACAAGTGTGTGCTGAGAAGATGGAAACTGGCGAACCATAACTTCACTACCATTTTTAATTGTAATTCAATTTAATTTTATAGCCAAGCGGAAACTTCCATTTATATTACGGGACCGAAAGTGGGAGAACTATGCAACTGCTGTCTTGTCAGCACAAGTGAGTCAGTCCTCCAGTTTCAGTGTGCCTGGCCCAGTTAATTATTTTGTTCTCAGCCGCTTTCCTATTGGCAAGCAGTATCATGGCTACTTATGAAGGGCAAAATTAATGGGGATTTTTCCTGAGCAAGCTGTTCTGAAAATTGGGTAAGAGCGTGGCTTGCCTAGAGGAAAATGTTCTTCTGTGGCTGTGCCAATACAAGTTCAAGAGGTAGCAACGTTTGGCCCAGATTCAATTGCGGCCATAACCGAGGCATTAGTCACCGTTAGCCTGGATCAATGTCGTTAAGCCTACTGAGAACATTCATACAGGTTATTTCCACTTCCTACAAAATGCCAAAATCTTTCCCCCACCAAACTGTGATTGTTTCCAAGCGGTGCCTTTCACGATGAAGCCTACGGCTACAAGAAGGTTAACAATGGAATGCTTCAAAAATAAATAAATAAAACCAAGCATTTGCAAGCAGAATTTAGGGAAGAAGAAGAAGAAATGTTGAGTTCCTATTAACTTTACTGAATTAAATTGTATGTACAGCATGAGGAAACAGAAATGCACCACCTCAAGAGAGACAAAGCTCTTTACACGAAACAGTTTTGATACAAGTGCTTGCTTCAGAACAAGGTGGGCAGATAGTCCAGGACCTCCTCCGAGAAATATTAGGGAGCCGTGCCCTTGAGATGCTTGTTTCTCTAAATGTGTGTTCCCTACGTAGAGTACTCAAACAAAAGATATCCCATTTGAGCTGTCAACAACGTTCTTTTTTCAAAATGTCTAGACTGGCTCTAAGCAACTTTTAGTAATTTTAATTGGAATTTATGGGCACCTAGAAACATTGAGAACTGCCGTATACCATGTCAGACTATTGAGTCCAGGCAGCTCAGTACTGTCCGCACTGGCTGGCAGCAGACTGCCAGGAATTCAGCCACGGAGCTTCAGCCCTTCCTCTACTTAAGCACGGCGGCCTAAGGAAGTTTCGCACTTTCTCTTAGCAGAGCCAAGCAAAGTGATAGCATGTTTGCAGATTACTAGCTCTTACTTAGATGCAATTCAGTGAGTTCTGAAAACCCAAGCTTGCTCTTGGCATCATTTACCTGAAGAGAGCAGGCCCCATCTCTAGTATGTATATAGGGGGAACATACTGCTTTTCATCTGATCCCAAGTAACCCAACTTTCAAACTGGTAAGTCTGCCAGACTTCTTAAAAAGCAGAGCTTGACTAAGGTGCATTTGCATCATTTGGCACAAAGCCTTCTGGCCAGATCATTTCCTCACTAGTGCCTTATCACAAATGTGTTAAGTGTAAAGGCTGCCCGAGTAGCGCTTGTGGGCAGACAGGTGTGCCAGCAGAAAACAAACTACAAAATTAGCTTCCGTATAATGTACAGTAGGATTGTCACCACCACACAGCACCAACTCAGCCACAGCACACCAGAATACTCTTACCAAACCTATGTACAGCAGTTCCACGTTTGCCAAAAGACAGCTGAAAATAATTGTCAATGGGTTTGTTTTTTTTCAGTATCACAACAAACACAACAGCTTATTGATATGGTCTGCATCATACGACTCTTGTGACGTGGGTTCCAATTCCACTAGCATTAAATGAGGAACGACCAGGTTGCCATGCCCAGAAGAGGACATGGCTTGGGCGAGGATTGGCTCCTGCTACCAAGGGCCATCAGGATGGGGCCGAGAGTAGCTCAACTCACACTGTATAAGCAAAATGTGTTGCGCTGAGATCCGTAGCAGCCTCTGCAAAACTGAAACTGCACAGGCGGCTACGGAGTATGTATTTAAGACAGAAAATTGTACATTTGATTAAAGGCAGAAGGAATTACTTTAGGGATAGTGTGCACATTAGTCTCACTAATTATTTCTGTGCTGGTATACATATGCAAACATGTTGTGTGAAGAGTATGCAGTGCATATAACTCACTGCTTCTTGAACCCTTGCAATGGTTTGAAATTTGAATCTTTATATCAATAATTTCATTCACAACACTCAAGACTTTTGCACATCTTCAGTCATGGGAAGTCTTTGCGGGGTAACTTGCATTTCAATAAAATCCAGCGAAAGAAAACCAGCCAACCTTAGATATTAATAAGGACATCTCATCTCATACTCTTACCAAACCTATGTACAGCAGTTTGCATGTTTCTGTATTTTACTGTTTTGTTGGAAGCCGCCCAGAGTGGCTGGGGGAACCCGGCCAGATGGGCGGGGTATAAATAATAAATTATTATTATTATTATTATTATTATTATTATTATTATTATTACTACTATTATTATTATTATTATTATTATTATTATTATTATTATTATTATCTCTATAAGGAATCAGACTAATATCCTAGCCCTGTGCTTTAATGCCAATTGACACAGGCTCTCCAGAATCTCTCAAGGAGATTCTACCCCACCCCACTCCCCAATCATTGCAACTAGCAAACGTATTAAGTGGGGAGTTCTGGATTCAGCATAGGGCTTCACAAAGTCAAAGTATGCCCCCCTCCAATGAACTACATACTTTCCCATCAGCTCTACTCCCTCAGATAAATGTACAGTGGTACCTCTACTTACGAACGACTTGACTTACGAATGTTTCTACTTACGAATGGAGCTCTGTCCGCCATCTTGCATGCTGTTTAGATAGGATTTTTTTCTACTTATGAATTTTTAGATAGGGTTGCTTCGACTTACGAATTTCTTCTCCCAATGCATTCCTATGGGATTCGACTTACAATTTTCTTTGACTTACTAATGTGCGTTCGGAACGCATTAAATTTGTAAGTAGAGGTACCACTGTATAAGTACATAGCCTCAACAACAACAACAACAACAACACAATAGATGTATTTTTTTTTTAAAAAAAAGGATCCAAGGAAGTGTAAGATGCATATTTGGTAATGATCAAAGATGAAAACACAGAGTTCTATTTTCTTAACTTGGGGTATGGGGAGTGGCAAGGAAATTCAAAAGGTTGCTGACCGTAAGTGAGAATATATAGTGGTTTTCCATTGGTGTCCATAGTGGTTAGACAAGGAGCTTTCGGGGAAATGGTTCCCCATCGTTGCAATGCTGCTTCAAGAGATGGAGGCCAATTCGTAACCACGCCCAGCTGTTCTCCACGCATCGCCAACATCTGCGCTCCCTCTGGCTTTGGTTGGTTTGGGTCTGGCTGTTGAACTTACAGTTGTAAGAGAGCGTTACTCCATGCTTTATTATGCCTATTGATAATTCAACATCTGCTTTTGAGAAATCAAATGATGTACCGTGTTTCTCATATTATAAGACATGTCTTATATTAATTTTTTCCTCAAAAAAACACGACATGGCTTATTTTCGAGGGATGTCTTATTTTTTAATAAAGTGCACGCGGGCGCTGTTTGCCGGGCTTGTCAAGCCCGGCAAACAGCGCCCGCCGATCTTCGGTGACAGGCGGGGGTGGGCGGAGAGCGGAGAACGATCTCCGCTTCCCCCCCACCCCCGCCTGTCACACAGCACAGGGCCGAAGATCGGCGGGCGCTGTTTGCCGGGCTTGTCAAGCCCAGCAAACAGCGCCTGCCGATCTCCGGTGACAGGCGGGGGTGGGAGGAGAGCGGAGCACGATCTCCGCTTCCCCCCCACCCCCGCCCGTCACACAGCACAGGGCCGAAGATCGGCGGGCGCTGTTTGCCGGGCTTGTCAAGCCCAGCAAACAGCGCCCGCCGATCTTCGGTGACAGGCGGGGGTGGGGGGAGAGCGGAGCACGATCTCCGCTTCCCCCCCACCCCCGCCTGTGACACAGCACAGGGCCGAAGATCGGCGGGCGCTGTTTGCCGGGCTTGTGAAGCCCAGCAAGGAGCGCCCGCCGATCTTTGGTGACAGGCGGGGGTGGGGGGAGAGCGGAGAACGATCTCCGCTTCCCCCCCACCCCCGCCTGTCACACAGCACAGGTCCGAAGATCGGCGGGCGCTGTTTGCCGGGCTTGTCAAGCCCAGCACACAGCGCCCGCCGATCTTCGGTGACAGGCGGGGGTGGGGGGAGAGCGGAGCACGATCTCCGCTTCCCCCCCACCCCCGCCCGTCATACAGCACAGGGCCGAAGATCGGCGGGCGCTGTTTGCCGGGCTTGTCAAGCCCAGCAAGGAACGCCCGCCGATCTTTGGTGACAGGCGGGGGTGGGGGGAGAGCGGAGAACGATCTCCGCTTCCCCCCACCCCTGCCTGTCACAAAGCACAGGTCCGAAGATCGGCGGGCGCTGTTTCACGGGCTTGTCAAGCCCAGCAAGGAGCGCCCGCCGATCTTCGGCTCTGTCCCCCGATGCGCTACGGCTCGGGGAAGCAGGCAGGGAGCTCCTGCTGGGTCCCGCGCCTTCGCCTCTCGCTCGGTCGGGGCTTTGCGATAGTGCTTATTTTCGGGGTATGTCTTATTTTTCACCAACCCTTAGACATCCTGTCATGGCTTATTTTTTGGGGATGCCTTAAAATATGAGAAACACGGTACATGCAATGTGAAACAACTCTATCCTGGTTTCTGATCTTCTTCTGTACACCTCTCATACTCTACCCCGCAACCACACTGCTCCTTTCACAAACAAACAAACAAACACCAGGCCAGCAGATCAAATGCATAAAAAGCTACGGTAGTTTGTGCAATTAAAATCTGCGTTCAGAATCCAAGATCACTTGCTGTAAAATATTTTTTTCAAGCACACACAAAAAATGAACAGTACTTTTACAAACCCAGTACAAAAACTTGGTCAGGGGAGTCAAACTATTTTACCTTCTAATAATTCTTCAAAGTCATCTACAAAGAACTCTCGTAATGGGGGCCGTTTGGGTCGTTTTAAGGTGTTGACCAACTGCTGAATTTTTGCCGACACTCTGCTGCTTACTGGAACTCCTGCAGAAAAGAAAAATGAAGGCAAATTCAAATAGGCAGGTTATCCAGTTGCACACCCCTGACAGCTTGTTACCTACAGACTGGACAAAGTTCCAAGATGTGTAGCATCTGTGCAAAATGGTGAATAGCCTTTTTGCTGGCATGACCTTTATATCTGGGAACTGCTGGTCATGGGTTACAACAGTGGTCGCGCCAAGGTCCACTGTCACTGGACATCTAAAATCATATATGCCTTCCAGTGTTTATATATATAAACCTACTTTGGGTTTAGGCATACTGCCTGCCTTTAAAAAAAATCCTGTTAATTTGTCCAGGAAGCAAATTCCAGCACCTCTAACAAGTAAGCAATTTCACTAACTAGCTATAGTGGGTACTTGTGAAACAACTTGTTCTTTTCCTGAGTTTTTTCACGTCTCTGGGGTTTTCCTCCCAGTACCTAAAAACACGCAGAACACAGACATTTCACACTTTCTTCTCTTTCCTGGTCATCTTCTTGGCAGAAATGTGAACTGACCCAAACTTTTTTTTTGCCCGGGGGGGGGGGGTATTCTCATTAAATGGCCTATTTAGCCAAACATTCCCTCCTGTGGCTCATGCACTCCTACATAATTTTTATAAGCCATAATTACCATCGCCAGTTTCCATAAGTTCAGCGTTTCCATATTTTGGTGCCACCCTCGATGTTGAACCTTGTGGTCTTTCTACTTGTATTGAGTGTTCTGAGGTGTAAGTGGTAACATCTGGAGGTGCGGAATGGTTTTCTGCAGAAATAAATTCAAACCTTTTCATAATCTCTTCACATACTTTTGAGTGAAGTTTTCTTACTACACAATCCAAACCCTCGTTCTATAAAGCTGTTGCAGTTAATACACTTTTGCATTTAACGTAGAACCAGTTTTAGGAATTCAGATGAAAATAGTCTCACTTAAAGCCCATAAGAACGCAAGGGGAGCCTTGATACCGTGTTTCTCCGAAAATAAGCCATACCCTGAAAATAAGCCATAGTGATAGGCAGTTTAACCTTGTGGGTTAAACTGTACCATACTTGATAAAAAAAATAAGCCACCGTGGTTTTTTTTGAGGAAAAATAAATATAAGACGGTGTCTTATTTTTGGAGAAACACAGTAGATCACACCAAAGGCCCATCCAGTCTCTTCCATTCTCCCAGTGGACAACCAGATGCCTCTGGGAATCCCACAAGCACAAGCTATGCACTCAAGCTGCACAAGAGTCTGTAGCCATGAAAAAGAAGAACATTCCTCAAATTGAAAGCAGGATAAACATTAAACTATAAATAATTTCAGGTACCCATACTTGAAAGATGCATAAGTATTTGTTAGACTGGAAGAAGATGGGGTATAGGAGGGAACCAGCCATCTAAAATAAAAACATTAATATACTGTTGTTGTTGTTGTTGTTTTAAAAAAGGTCTATTGCATGGCGAACAGCTTCTGAAACCAAGGGTAGTTGCAAAAAGAGTTTGTGATATGACCCAGTGGTGGTGGTGGTCAGAGGGGACGTGTTCAGAGTAACACAATAACTGAATGCACATCTAGATACAGGTAGGTAGCTGTGTTGGTCTGATGTAGTCTAAACAAAATAAAAAAAATCATTCCAGCAGCACCTTAGAGACCAACTAAGTTTGCCATTGGTATGAGCTTTCGTGCGCATGCACACACACACTTCTTCAGATACACTGAAACAGAAGTCACCAGATGCTTATACAGTATATAGTGAGAGGGTGGGGAGGGCTATTACTCGGAATGGTGGGGGAAAGGGTGATTGACTGACTGATAGCTATTGATGATTTAACGACTGCAATTGGTCTTACAGGAAAAAGCAAGGGGTGAGATGGCTAAAGATATCATGTATAATGAGATAAGAATCCAATGTCTTTATTCAGACCAGGTCTCTCCATGGTTTTAAGCATGGTAATAAGTTGCAGTTTTCAGTCTATTTCTGAAATACTTTTGAAATAATGCACATCTGATGAAGTAGACTCTAGTCCAGGCATCCCCAAACTTCGGCCCTCCAGATGTTTTGGACTACAATTCCCATCATCCCTGACCATTGGTCCTGTTAGCTAGGGATCATGGGAGTTGTAGGCCAAAACATCTGGAGGGCCGCAGTTTGTGGAAGCCTGCTCTAGTCCATGTGCCATAGTAAACTGGTTAAGTCCTTAAGGTGACAGAGGACTCTTGTTCTTACATTTTACTGAGTACGTAATACTTTTTGTGTCAGCTTGAGACTCCAATTTCTAGGCACACATAGAAGTAAGTTCCTACTTTCTCCTCCTCCTACTCAGGAGTAAGTTCTGCTGGAATCACTGGGGCTCACTTCCACACAAAGAAAGGCAGGATTGCAGCCATAGTTTCACAGTTTGATTTCATTCTAAAAAATTTTAAAAGCGTTAAAGGCTAGGACAACATAAAAAGACTCGGTCATCTGTATGCTTTAGTTGAGATTCCTGCATTGCAAGGGGTTGGACTAGAGGACCTTTGCGAGGTACAATTTTTGCCACCGTCCTACAGGTGTGCAACTTCTAACGATTTGTGTGGACCAAGAGCACCACTAGCCTATTTTTAGACACAGTTGCTATTTTGATCATTTCTCAACAGCACAGGCTGCATTACCAGAAGCCAGCATGACTTGGTGAGTGACCTGCCTTGTGACGTTTGTTAAACAATTCGCAAGCTAATCCTCTCCTTTCACAGCTCAGTAACCCATCGCTTTCCCAATTTATTTTTTCCCCTCGGCCGCTTTTCGGCTTGCACTCTCTGCGCCGTCTTTTCTGAATCTGTGCATAGCTACAGGAGGCAGGAAGCGACAGCATCTCATGCTTAAACAAGTTTCCTATTCAGAAGGCTAAGTGATCAAAAGTGCCATCCCATCAAGAGGGGATCGTGCCATGCCCCTAAGCCATACTGAAACCATTAGGAATAATTGCCATTGAGTTTAACCAAGGCATAGATTTCTAAAAAGGAATGCATGCTCCATTATCTACAGATTCAAGACATCAGCGCTCAAAGGAATCAAGTCTTTACAGGAAGACCATCTCTAGCACAATCTAATCACACCATTCCCTCCCTTTACCAGCATTGCTGGTGACCCAGATCATGGGCGGTGGGGACAACAACACATAAAACAAGCAATTGTTCTTTTCTTCAACCACATTATGATTCCTATAATTATTTGGGCATTGGTTTCTCGCTTCCAATTGCTTTGTGCAATTTTTGTTTTGTTGGCTCCCTAGAAAATGTCAAAGGAGAAGCAAGATATAAACATTCAAAGCAATGAGACAAAAATCATGGGATTAAGACATGGCTGTCCACTCAATACAATATATTCCAAGGCATCCATGTCAATAGATCCAACACAATTCACACAGAGGTGAATTCAGATGTAACAGGGAAAGATGGTAAATGTCTTACCAACAGCGGTCTACAGGTGCCTACTGAGAAAATAGCTAGAGTGGAATCAACTGGGGGAAGATTCTGCAATCATCCTTTGCATCATGAGTGGGCGCATTTAGCCTGAATATCTATTTGAGGTTATTCCTGGGTTATTTCTTGTTACAATCTTTAAGAGCCATCTTTGGAAGAAGAGTAGCTTGATTCAAAAACATGAGGAGCACTTCAAAGTGTGCATGAATGGAATGACTGTACAAGATACCTGAAATATTTTCCTACAAGTATGTGAGCTTCAGCTATTTATGTACAGCGACAAATTGCCTTTGTACATTGATGATGAATTACTCTTTAACTCCCAGGTTTGTGAAGAAAAATAAACTATGTCAAAAACAGATTAAAGTGGTTGGGGGTACAGATGCAGTTCCCAAAATATGTGTCCCTTCTCTTCCCCCCCCCCAATGGCACACATGATACAAGGTACTAGAAAATACATCTTGTGATATCATAAAGACTAAAAAATCTATTATGGCATAAGCTTTTGTGGACTAAAAAAGTATTCTGAACTTGTACATCTCTCGGGAAACAAACAAGCTAAAAACTGTTTGCCAACCTTGGTGGGAAAAGAAAGAAAGAAAGAAAATACCCTAAGCGCCCGTGAAATTTCACATTTTGAACTCAATTACTTCATCGTTGTTTTGCTCATTTCCCACCACCCGCATTAATACAGTTCCAGAGCTTCAACCAGTTTTAACCTGGCCTGAGTTTTAGATCCAGAAGTTCCAATGGTGTTCAATTGTGAGCTTAGACATGCTCTGCTGACTGAGCTTGGGTTAATATGCACAGGGGACTGATTCCTAAGAGGAGTTGTCATAACCCTGTAGTCACTACCGTAGGAGTAAGGAACTGTGGAAAGCAGAACAATTTGCTTCCATTAAAAAAAAAAAAGATCATGCCAGAATCCTATGGGAAACCAGCAAAAAGGATTAAAGCATTTTACCCTCCTGTGGTTTCAAGCAACAGGTATTCAGAAGCATTGCTGTCTCCAGCTGTGGACCCAGAGAGTAGTCATCATGCCTAGTAGGCACAGTCAGTATTAATTTCCCCTAATATAGCCTTCTCTTATTTTCCAATGTTCTGCCCCAACAGCAAAATCACTGAGGTAACTAACAGGATTTTTTAATGCTATGCTCTCTCTCTCTCTCTCTCTCTCTCTCTCTCTCTCTCTCTCTAATTTACAATTTGATTCTGTCAAAATTATTATTTGAATTCATACCCTTCTTTTATAAAATAACTTTAAACCAAGTTCTTGCTGGCATCCGTTTGTCTCAGGAAGAAGAAGAAGAAGAAGAAGAAGAAGAAGAAGAAGAAGAAGAAGAAGAAGAAGAAGAAGAAGAAGAGAAGAAGACGAAGAAGAAGAAGAAGAAGAAGAAGAAGAAGAAGAAGAAGAAGAAGAAGAAGAAGAAGAAGAAGAAGAAGAAGAAGAGTTTAGATTTGATATCCTGCTTTATCACTACCCGAAGGAGTCTCAAAGCAGCTAACATTCTCCTTTCCCTTCCTCCCCCACAACAAACACTCTGTGAGGTGAGTGGGGCTGAGAGACTTCACAGAGGTGTGACTAGCCCAAGGTCACCCAGCAGCTGCATGTGGAGGAGCGGAGACATGAACCCGGTTCCCCAAATTACAAGTCTACCGCTCAGGAGACAATGGAAGAAACAATGTAGGCTGCTTATATTTTAGTTCTGCTCGTTCTGTACTGATAATGATCCCCATACCATGAACCTTCCCCCCAGCTTCCTCACAAGGAAGCCGAGGCTGAAATCCTGTGCTTTCTTACCTGGGACTAAGCCACATTAAACGCAGAGAGATTTCCTTCTAAGTAGACCTATATACTACTGTAAAGGTAAAGGTAAAGGGACCCCTGACCATTAGGTCCAGTCGTGACCGACTCTGGGGTTGCGCGCTCATCTCGCATTATTGGCCGAGGGAGCCGGCGTATAGCTTCCAGGTCATGTGGCCAGCATGACAAAGCCGCTTCTGGCAAACCAGAGCAGCACATGGAACGCCGTTTACCTTCCCGCTGTAGCGGTTCCTATTTATCTACTTGCATTTTGACGTGCTTTCGAACTGCTAGGTTGGCAGGAGCTGGGACCAAGCAACGGGAGCTCACCCCGTCACAGGGATTCGAACCGCCGACCTTCTGATCAGCAAGCCCTAGGCTCTGTGATTTAACCACAGCGCCACCTGGGTCCCTTTATATACTACTGTACTGTGAGTTAACTATACAGTACAGTGAATTCTTAACGAGCACCTGGACTTCCGCTCGTGCATAGAAAGAAACGTGTCCAGAGGTGGCATGCGCCCAACTGGCAAAGCAAAAGGCTAGGCAGACAGCTGAGTGACAGTGATATCCCTTGGACTGTTTGTAAGAAGGCAGGTAGGAGGCAGGCTGCAGGTAAACTGCTAGGTGGGGCAGTGCCCCATCCACCCAAATGAACCAGCATCCCCTGGAGATGTCTAAGCCTCTTTGCAATATTTAGCAGGCCTCTGGATCTATGGAAATTCTAAAGGTTAGGAAACGATTCTTAAGTCCAGGCATGTCCAACAGGTAGATCGTGATCTACTGGTAGATCACTGGACATCTGCAATAGATCACTGGTAGATCATTGGCTCTCCACAAAGAAACTGAACAACTGTGGCTTCCCTTTAAAAAGCTCAGCATTTTACCTCCTTCCTGAAAAAACTCAACAACTTTGACCCGAACCCCCCCAAAAATGGGCCTTCCTCCTTCCTAAAAGAAGCTCAACGACTTTGGCCTGAACCCCAAAAAAGGGGGTAAATCACTGCCAGTTTTTAACTCTGTGAGTAGATCACAGTCTCTTGGGAGTTGGCCACCTTTGTAATATAGTCAAAACAATGCACTTGTCAATCAGACTTCACTCATTGGCTAAAGACACTGAAAGGTGGGAGCAACTAGATCTGCTTATCTTACAGAAGGTTGTCTGCACAGTTTCCTCCAACTTTACTTCGAGTAAGGAGAGTATCTTACTTTTTAAAAAAAATTAAAGGCTGCAGGCATGGACCATGCTGTCTATAAAAAGCTATGTGGAATTGCCTTCTGTTCTTCCCAATCCCTGGTAAGATGAACAAGAGGGACTTCTACTCGAAACCATTCATTAGTAGCAGTTAGTTGGCAGGGCAGCCAGCTACAAAGCTTGGAAGAAGTGATGAAGTTAGCCAAGTGGTTCAGTGCCACCCTCAACCATGATGTAGCTGGAAGAATGATTGGAACTCATCCCTCCTTCTGAACTATGACTTTCCGCAAGGGTCAAGCTTCTGAACAGCAGGAGGAATACCGAATGCAAACTTCCCCATCTGCACCTGTTCACTGTAACTCTTGAACTACACAAAAAAAATGTGGTGGTGGGCGAGAATGCATTTTGCATATTGCGTCTGTCACTGAAATTGTGTATTGCATGTTTTGCATATGGGAAAAAGAAAATTAACTCTGTAAATGTATGCACTGCCTAAATGGCTTTAAGATGACATACCAGATCCAAAAAAAGTCATTTAGGGAGGGTAGCCGCCAAGCTATGCTGAGGATTCAACCTCTGCGACGAGAGCTCAGCAGGCCCATTAAGTAAAATTAAGTTGTTTCAGAAGAAAAATGACTCTGATCAACATATGTTGATGATAAATATAGGAACAGTGACAGCTGTAAGACTTCAAAGTACATCTTCCCTTCACAAGCATATTCATTTGCATTGCCCCATATCCCGGTCCCTTCCAATAAATTCAATCTGTAAGCCCGCAAGTTCAAACAGCTGCTCTCCAACAAGAACTATAGACATTTCTGCCACCGGATGAAAATGGTCTGCATCATTTTACTAGGGGCATAAGTTATAATTCACTGCAGAATTAAATTAAAATACTATAATTGCATCTTGCTTCTGTTTGGTTGCCAATCAGACTCTCATTTCATGTCAGGCCTGAGTGATGCAAGGGGGAGGATGAAGAAAGATTATTAATTTGCCACGTGGCAGGTACCGGTACTTTAGGAAAGCAGATTAGGAGAAGTGTGGTGCAGCAGCAACTGCGCCAAAATAGGGGTATATTGTATTTAGATACAATAATAGTAATTTGCAACTAAAAATACTCATATAAGAGAATAGTTAGGCCACTGGGAATGGTGAATTATTTAAATGTCATTTCATTCAAATGATCAATTTTTGGGTGGTAAAAAAGAAGAAGTTGTCCTGAATTCATAGGACAGAGTTCCCACCTTCAGTGGAGTTACATGATTCAACCATTTTGCACATGAAAAAAAATAAAAATAAGTATCCAGCCAACTTCTGAGCCAGCCAAAAGGTAGTCTGGTGTCTGCCAGCTCTACAATTCTTTGACGAGTGTTCTAGCCAGAATGCTGCGTAGCCACCTTTCCATTACCAAAAATAAACACTGCTGGGAACTGGGAATTCCCTTTTTAATTCCAGTTACTAGAACAAAGCATTACTCGTCGTCTAAAATTAGCTCATTTAAAGAAACAAGGTTTGGTCATCCAATACTTTCTTCCTTATGCAATGGCACTTCCATAATTTTGCTTTTCCAATGGTCACTAACTACCAAAAGTGTTACCTTCGTTGCTCTATTAAAATTCCAACAATTCCCATTAATTGGCTTCAACTTCTGCATTTTTGACCATGTCTTCTGTTTTCTAATCAGCCTGCACTATTTCATTTGTACAACGAATCCTACCACTATTTCCAGTCTCCAGACCAAGGTAAGTACAGTGGGCACTACCCAGCAGTAAGAGGTAGAGAGCTTGGGTGGTACAAGATAAGTGACGCTGGGAAACAATAATAATGTGACAAAATAATGTGCTTATTGAAAGACCACCCTCAAAAGGCAGTTTGGCAGTGGTCCTTTGCCTTTCCAGCATGTCCATGAGCAATACAAATAAAGCGAAACAATGATGGCATGAAAACTATGTTGTCCCACTACCTTGTTTAGAATTTGATGCGGTCATTGAAGACGACCCAGAGGGTTTTTGAGAGTGGGGTGGGAGAAGAGCTTGATCCTACTCTTGCTCAATAGCCTTGATATAATCTTAGTGAGTCCAATGTATGTATTCATTCAAGGCACAACTGAGGCTTCTGATGTAAGGGAATCTTAGTATTAGTATGTTTAGGAGTTTTAGTGTTGAATTTCATTTTAAAGGACTAAAAATATGGGACACCAGAGCAATACTTTGACACATGGTATTTTTGACAAATTGTGCATCAACGCTTATGCAACTACCATGCATGGAAGTTGGGCCTGGCAACTTGTTCCAATAATTCTCTGCTAATTCTGTTCTAATTTCTGTTTGGAACATTATGCATCTGTTTCAAAGGATTTCAAAGGTTAACTTGCAAATGGAAATTCGCTGCCAACGACAATTGCTGAACTACTCTCTGTACTACATGAAGGATGTAATATTGGCCAAACAGAACTGAGCTCTAGTAATTACCTAGAAGCAGTTCCCCTCAATTTAATTGCGGTGCATGGAGGCATAAGAACTCGCTGTCAATGTAAGAAAATGTGGGACCATCCTGAGGATGCTTCAGCAAAGTTAAAACTACTTGAGCATGAGATGGGTTTAGCACAGTGTTTCTCAACCAGTGTGCCTCCAGATGTTTTGGGACTACAACTCCCATCATTCCTGACCACTGGTCTTGCTAGCTAGGGATGATGGGAGTTGTAGTCCCAAAACATCTGGAGGCACACTGGTTGAGAAACACTGGTTTAGCACACAAGGTCCCAAGAACAACAGTCCCAAAGGTTCACACACAAAATATATGCACAGTTGTCTTCGATGTCAATACCTTCCATTTCAGAAGCAGGATGTCTCTGACTACCAGTTACTGAGAAGCACAATCGAGGAGAGTGCTGTTGCACTCATGTCCTGCTTACAGATTTCCCATATGGCCTAGCCATATGGCCAGCCGCATTGAGAACAAGATGCTGGACAAGATGAGCCAGGGTCTCAGCAGGAGTCTTCTTCTGTGCTCATCAGTGAGGATTAACATTAGACCTCATCAGGCCATTACATGCCTGAAGAGGGCAAGTGTGGTGAAATGCTGCAGTTCCTCACATTGAGCTCTGTCCCCATAGGTGTGCAGCTACTCTCACCCACATCGTTACTGTGCTGGGCATAACCTCTGAAGCAGGGTGCTTGCTCTACCTAGGGAACCTAACTGTGTGGTTTAGAATCCTGGCCATTTAGGCTTCTTAATCATGCAGGCTTCCTGCTTCAGAAAGTCGTGTCCAACATGACAATGGTGGGGAGCAATATGAGCCATGCGATTTTGGGGGCAGGGATAAATATGGGCCTCCTGCTGCCATTTTCTTTACACTTGGCCTCTTCACTTGAGTTACACCCCAAGAGGGATATTCTAAAGCTACCGTATAAAGCAATGCACACTTTCCTGACAGCAAGTCTCATTGAATTCAGTGGGGCTGACTTCTGAGTAGCTATGCTCTGGATTGTCCAGTCTCTCTGCCCCCAAAGAGCCAGGCAGAATCAGTTTTTGTCTAGGATGCCCCCTTCATTTCCAACTGCAACAACAATTTATGCCTGCTACATTTATGGACACCTGCGCAAGTCAACAAACCACAATTCAAATAAATAGCACTGCATAAGAGGCCTGGACAACCCTTGGGCAAGTTTGCTGTTACTTTGAAACCCAGTTATATTTCCTGTTATGGTCCCCCATACCCGCTCGATACTCTTCCTTGGGGGTTCTTCAGCATCTGAAGAAGGGGGTAAAGATTTCACCTTGGACCCTGATCCCTACTGAGTTCAGAATGGAGTTTTTCCATTCTTCACAGCCAGAGGTATTGAGTGCTGCCTTTGAAAAATTCACATTTGTCACAATTAGCACTTTCAGAATGCAGCAGTTTGTCATAATACCATGTCTCCCACAGTCAAGAGTAATTTACAGAGGGTGTTTTCCAAAGGGAAGCATGGGAATTTGTATTTCAGCGTCATCAAAAGTACATTGTTATTTCTGAGTAACGGTGCTGGGAAGGGGAGATTGCCCCAGCGTGCTGTCCTATTTTTAGGGCATGAATGAAGCACTCTGATTACTGGACTGCTTCTCTTTAAAATCCTACCTTGTGGGCAGGGACACAGTCTGCAGGAATCTCTCTTCTTTATCATAAGAGAAAGAACTACCACTGGACCTATTAAAGTCAGACTTTCTATTCCATTTTTCAAAAAATAAAATAAAAAATGTAGGCTTCTACAATTTCTCTGCTCTGGGAGAGAAACTTGAAAGCAGCTTACTCCCGTTCGCTACCTGCTAACAAGCATTTAAGGAGACCGGTCTTGCATTCCCATCATGAAGAGAGAGGTCGCTCTGAGCCCCTGTCTCCCATCTAATTAAGAAGCTGGAATTGAACTTCAGTCAAAACTACAGACGTGCCTGGTACCAACCCGGTCCTTGGATTCCTTTCACAGTCTGGGCTTTTTTAAAAAAGAAAAGGGGGAAGTAGTGACTTGACACCTTTATACAAAGTGACATTAGGATCAGTCTACGCATTCAGCCAGTGAAAGCGTGATTCACATGACAAGCCCATCGTGTGTTATGCTTGCTGTCTGGAGAAATCTCCACAGTGAAGACTGAAGGCCTGAGCAGTCACCCAAACTGGGGAGAAAAGCCATCTTCAAATATCTAAAGGGTTGTCACATGGAAGATGGAGCAAGTTTGTTTCCTCCAGCTCTAGAGGGTAGGATTTGAACCAATGGATCCAAGCTACAAGAAAGGAGATTCCGACTAAACATCAGGAAGAACTTTCTGACAGTAAGAACGGTTCAGCAGTGGAACAGACTCCCTCAGGAGGTGGTGGACTCTGCTTCATCTGGGTATTTTTTTAAAGCACAGGCTGAATGGCCACCTGTCATGGATGTTTTAGTTGAGATTCCTGCATTGCAGGGTGTTGGACTACATGACCCTCGGGGGTCCCTTCCGACTCTACAATTCTATGATTCTAAGTATGGAGTGGGTGGGATTGTGGGAGAGGGAATAAATATCTTGTTTCCTGGAAACATCTGCCATGTGCTCACCTTAACTTGTGCATGGGAAAAAGCAAAGTAGATCCTGCAAGTCTGAGGTTCACCCACTACTGATGAAGACAGTACTGAGCTAGCTGGGACAATGGACCGATTCAATCCAAGGGAGCTCCCTACGTTTCTAAAACAATCAAGCTAGGCCCTTGCAATTGGCAGAAACACACAAGAGGCCTTCCTCAGTCGTGGCCCCTGTTCTCTGGACCCATATGGGATAAGGTCTGATTTTTCTGGCCCTTCTGGGTTTTGTATTTTCCCAGCGCTTCTGGGTTTTGTATTCACTTTATCAACCACTTGTTTGCTTCTATCCATTTATGGGCTTAAAACCCCCAGCATATAAATATTCTTAGTAAACGCACTTAAGAACCTATAGGCTCTCAGTTGGCTAACACAGTCTCCTGGTAGAAAGGGTCAGTTGGAAGAACCTATATTAGGCTTATGTGCAGTTTGTCATGTGTACACACACCTGCTTTGAATGCCACCTGTACATGAACCCAGCCTATGCTATCTCCCCCCTCCCCCATTGCATCAGAAGGACCTGTATTCACAGATGTAATGTGTGTAGGTTCTAATCAGATCTAATCTCACCAGAGTGGTGCATGCTCTAGTTATCTCCCGCTTGGACTACTGAAATGCGCTCTACGTGGGGCTACCTTTGAAGGTGACCCGGAAATTGCAATTAATCCAGAATGCGGCAGCTAGACTGGTGACTGGGAGCGGCCGCTGAGACCACATAACACTGGTCCTAAGAGACCTACATTGGCTCCCAGCACTTTTCTAAGCACAATTCAAAGTGTTGGTGCTGACCTTTAAAGCCCTAAACGGCCCCCATTGTTCAGCCCAGACACTGAGATCCAGGGCCGAGGGCCTTCTGGCGGTTCCCTCACTGCGAGAAGCAAAGCTACAGGGAACCAGGCAGAGGGCCTTATCGGTAGTGGCACCCGCCCTGTGGAACACCCTCCCATCGGAGGTCAAGGAGATAAACAACTACCTGACATTTAGAAAACACCTAAAGGCAGCCCTGTTTAGGGAAGTTTTTAATCTGTGATATTTTAATGTATTTTGGTATTTGTTGGAAGCCGCCCAGAGTGGCGGGGGAAGCCCAGCCAGATGGGCGGGGTATAAATACATTAATAATAATAATAATAATAATAATAATAATAATAATAATAACCACAACCAGTGCTCTTCATTCAGGGTGCAAAGGAGTCCAGAATTTGATCCACTACCCAGCTTTCTAGGGTCTCTACACTCTGGGGAACTATGAATTCAGGCATCAGTCTCTTGAGAATAACATCTTTTCCCCAACACCAACAAACATATACAAGAAAAGAAATAGCAAGAGTTACTGCGCCAAGTCTAAAATTAACAACATGCCACATTATTTTTATAAAGATATATTTAAATGCAACATTCAGACATTGTGACTAATGCAACCTTTCAGAAATGGGATGAAATTTAATTCGTCATAACTTCCTCCTGTACTCCGAGAGGAAGTCACAGAGGAATTCCAAATAGGGACAATCACCTGTAGAGAATCTCAGAGGTTCCTGAAAAATATTTTGGAGAGCGGAGATGAGCTTCAAGTTGAGAGTTACATTGAACAAATGCAGCATTCACTTAAGGATGGGGGAAAGTTGTGAAGTAGAACAAGATTAATATTGTAGAGAGATTAATAAGGCAATGCTATACATGCCCACTTAAAGGTAAATCCCATTGTGCTCAATGGTGCATACTCACAGGAAAATGTGCATAGTTTTTTGTTTGTTTGTTTCTAGCTCCTTATTTCAGTCCTCAGGCATGGCATTGGCTATTTCAGGTTTTCCTACACTACTTCTAGAAAGGTTACTTGCAAGCCTAACTATGTCATAATGAATTCACTGGAGCTCATACAGGTGAGAGGGTTTAGTATTGCATCTTAAATTATTATTAGTCTTGGTTTCGCTCTCTAGAATTAGGGGGGGGAGAGAGAGAGAGAGAGAGAGAAGAGAGAGAGAGAGAGAAAGAGAGAGAGAGAGAGAGAGGAGAACAGGCACACTAAGGACCCAAGCTTCCATATGGGAGGACTAAACTCTGGAGAGTTGGTGTGGCTTGCTCCCAAGAAAGCATGCACAGGACTGAAGGTTTACATTTTACAAAGGCCAAATGTAGGTACCAACGTAGGGGGGGAAGAGTCTTCCGGACTTCCCAGGAAAAAGAGAAGGAACAGAGGTTCAAGATGTAGCACTCAATACACTGAAATATCACCCAGTTCGGTTCATACTAACTCTGTACCTTCTGTGCCTAAATTAACTTTCACCTCTCTTCTTACAACTCGAACAGAAAAGGGGGGGGGCTCCTACAGCTTTAATAGCTGCGTAGAAGAGGGGATTTCATTATGGCAAGCTACACCTGCCAAAATCCTCTCTTTTACACACATATGGAAGCTGAAAGGGCCTTGTCCTCTTTTTCTCATATCCCAGTTCAGGGGTTCCCCCAAACTAAGGCCCGAGGGCCGGATGCGGCCCAACCGCCTTCTAAATCCGGCCCACGGACGGTCCGGGAATCAGCATGTTTTTACATGAGTAGAATGTGTCCTTTTATTTAAAATGCATCTCTGGGTTATTTGTGGGGCCTGCCTGGTGTTTTTAAATGAGTAGAATGTGTCCTTTTATTTAAAATGCATCTCTGGGTTATTTGTGGGGCATAGGAATTCATTCTTTTTTCCTTTTTTTCAAAATATAGTCTGGCCCCCACAAGGTCTGAGGGACAGTGGACCGGCCCCCTGCTGAAAAAGTTTGCTGACCCCTGTCCTGGTTAAAAGGGCTAAAAACAAAAAAAAAGGTTACTGAGAAAGCTTTTGTATTTTCAGAACCACCCCCATCGCTTCTTAGTGAAGCCTCAATACAAGGCGAGATTGTAGGCTAGTTAAAGCTGCAATGGCTTAAGAGTAAGCCATATTTTAAGGAAATCACAGAAATGCATAGGACCAAATTCAAATGTATAGAACCAAATACAAATCATCAAGAATAAATTGCACCCTCAGAGACCGTCACTGACACCTCCCCCTTTATTACCTAAAGAGTAAATCCTATAGAAAAAAGTGAGATTTACTTCCATGTAAACGTGTTTAGGATTAGGCTGGAATGTTTACTTACAAGTAAATCTCATGGGCATTGATGACACTTGCCTTCAATGAACTAGGTGCTGATTTGTAGGTCTAGCTCCGCCCAGATCACCCATGTACAGTCACAAATCTCAAGCAAGAAGGCAGAGTAGGATAGCCACTGGCACATCCTGCCCCCATCATTTGTTTATTTGAACAGACCCTACAGATATAGGATTCTCCACGTCAACACAAAACCTGCATTTGCAGGGGCCCCAACTGCAAGCAAATAGCTTATATGTTTGTATGGCCAATTCATGTGAACACATCTTACCATGCAGAGGATGGAGCAGGGCCTGCTGCCCAGATCCCATTCTGCCCCTCCTACGTATGGTCATTCGACACGGCTAGCCATGTGAACAGAATTTAAGAACATAAAAAGAATTCCTGCCACATTTTTGTTTTCAAACATCCTCCATTACCATCTTGACTAAAACATCAGTCTGCTCACAGATACTTGTGCTTGCTCAGAAAGAGATATACTATATTTTTCTGTGTATAACACACACACCCCATGTATAAGACGACCCCTATTTTGGGGGACTCCAAATTACAAAAATGGGGAGAGGTTGTTGAGCTTTGGGGGGGCGGGGGGTTGTCCAGAGTTGTGCCAATCAGCGCAGAGACAACCAATAGACACCAGCCATTGATGCATCCACTGCTCCAGCGCAACTGACATCTCCTGCTCACGGCAGGAACAAGTCCTCCGTCACCCCTACACACTATCCATGTATAAGACGACCCACATTTCTTAAGATGATCTTTTAATTAAAAAAACTTAGTCTTAGACACAGAAAAGTACAGTATATATTCCCATGTTCACCCTTGAATACCCAATATGATGAAGTGTTTGTCAGCATCCAGAGGCGGTCGAGAGGCCAGCTGGCTAGCCCCCAGCTGGATCATGCCCTTCCAGCCGACATGCTGGATGATCCCCCGATCTCTGGTGCAACATTAACCAGCGACCCAGACTTCCAAAGTCTGAGTACACTATATTAGCAGAGTGTGCTGCACGAACAGGAAGTAGCGTGAGGAGGCTTGTGAAAGCATAACAACAAGCAGATTTATTAAGCATAAATCAGGACAAAGAAAACATGTCGTCTCTCCTTCGTCTCCTCAGAGAGAGTCTCAAAAGCAAAAGCTATACACAATGAACGTTCCCAGCAATCTGTGCTGGTATGTAAACAGACACGTGACATGCAATAGTTCCATGCCTGCACTAAAGATGGAATGGAATTTCCCAACAGTGTTCTGTGCAATCCAAAAGCTTGCGAAAAACATGGTAAACCTTGCTTGGTCCTAAGAAAGTTATTATCTCACTCATTCTCTGAATTCTGAAAGTCTATCATCTAATTAATAGTACCAGAGGATTTTTTTAAAAAACAACAACAACAACAACAACAACAACAACAACAACAACAACAACAACAGAAGAGCTGGTGGGAAAGATACCCAAACTGGGCCCTGAATGACTTTCACCTGTTTCAGTAAATGGTAGAAAACCTTTCAAATAAAACCAGGGCATTCTGAGGTCCAAAGGACATACGCTGTATGCGCAGGGGGAAAGGAAAGAGAGATAAAACTGGAATTAAACACACCTATATGCGTTTGCGCCATTACATCAGCTAGCCTATGTGCAGCACCGCTGCCGCCACTTTGCGTTGAAGATGAAGATGTGGTAGATGTGGTAGAGCCATGGATGGCTTGGCTGATCCAGTGTTCCATATTTATACTCCCTTGGCTTGACGTTGGAGTTCCCTGCGAATCGCCCTGTACAGAGCCTTCGTCTTCTGAACCAGATGAGGTATCTAAGATTGCAAAAAGGTGACAAAAGCTTTAATGGGAAGACAATGAACACAGAGACAAAGTGGCACAGTTCGAGGCACAGTGGTCCCCCCCCCCAAAAAAAAACATGTGAGCAATTTGAAAGCAGTAATATAGACAGTTGAATTGAACATAGAGTTTCATGCAACACGTTTCACTATGTGTTTTGTTAGAAGAACACGAAAACTGGAGAATTGACAGAGGAAGATCTGTCAAAATAAGGCTATGTTTACCCTATTAGTCACCTGAAGCACAAGTGTTTCTCTACCCAAGAAGTACACTTTACCTTCAAAAGTAGTCATTTGGGGCGGGGGGACAAGGCTGGTCGAAGTAGAATTGGAGAGGGGTAACAGCAGCAAGAAAGGCAATGTTTGGGAGGGAACTGCACCCTTTCAACTAAAAAGTTATCATTTCAGCCCAGTTTATATGCAAAAGTGCTCTGATGCTCAGGCGCTGAAGGCTTGGCAGAATGAAGATCCAGACCTATGCCCACAGACCTGGCTGCAGTTAAATTCCAATGAATTCAGTGAGATTTATGTTCATTCAACTTCTTGGCTACAAGGACATTTTAGACTTATGCCAAAAATACAAACCGTTGTTGTCCTGTGGGCCCTGTGCACCACAACAGAATAAGCCCTTCTTTGATATGATTTCCCATGGAAGTGGGATTCAAAGCAGTGCTCCACCTGTGCACCTTAATAGGTGGGGCTGTTCAGACATGCACAAAAAGCCAGGCTGATTTGGGCTCCAGTTATCGATATATTGTCCAAAACAAGTCTGAGGTCCATATCGTTTTTGACCTGGCAAATCGATTTGCATTGTAGGGCTGGGTAATATATCGTCCAAAACCAAGTCCTTATCATGGTATCGGTTTCATAATTTTTGACCTGGCAATACATTGCGAATCATGTTGTGTGTGCACTTGCCATGCAAAAATCACAGTGTGGGGAAACCGCGAAGCCACCCAGTGCCTCTGCACAGCTGGCGATATATTGCGATGTTGAAAACCTGCTATTGCCCAGCCCTAGCTGCAATCCCTTATAAGCATACTTGGAAGTTAGTCCCGTTCATCACAAAACTACTTATTTACAAATAAACATGACCTTATCACACTGTTTCCGAGTGGGGCCAGAACTACTGCCAATCTGAGGCTGTCCTGCAACCATTCTTCCCACTTTTAAAATGCATCCAATTGTGATACAATCATAACAAATTAATGCTAACTTGCGATTAGCAAACTGCTAAAAAAAAAAAGCTTTAAAATTTCACATTAATGGATGTTGTGTTAGTTTCTTACCTGGAGGTGTGTAGGCGTCCATCGATGTTTGCACCACCAATGAACGTCGCTTGGATGGCATAGGCACTGCCATCTTCCTTTCTTTATGTTTTGCAAGAGCTGCCTGGACTGCTTCTGTATGAACATCTCTTCTGTATGAACATCTGGAATGAAAACCTAAATATCAGTTTTGGAATGCCAGCAGGAGAGGTCACGAACACAGGCAACTTTTACTGTGTAAATTCCTTAGTCAGAGACATACTTATGCACACTTCAGAACACTGCTTCACGTGTATTTGTTATTCAGCTGTTTGTTTTTTTAAAAAAAATTATGTACACATTTTTAAACTGTTTTTACATTTGTAATTGTTTATATATGCTTTACTGCATTATATATTGCTTCAAGATGCCTCACATCTTCATAAAGGAAATAACAATAATAATCAGGAGGAAGTACCCAATTTTGCAGGGGTTCTCAGAGAAATAAAGCAGGAAGGCATGTATTGGACAACTAGTGCTAAAAGGTGTTACAATAATACTAAACACACTCACTGTGAAACAAGTTCCGGTGCTAAGAATGGTTTATTGTATGGAAAAAGCTGAGAGCTACAGTACAAAGGATGTGTTTTACACGATGATTATAACCTTTTCAGTTTGATGTCTCTCTAGTTGGCTGCTAGCTTCATTTGGTGCTGTTGTTCTTAATTAGTTTTTGCTATTATTTGGACTGGGGTTTTTAAAAACTGTTTTACTGTTTTTAGTGTACTGTAAACTATTCTAAGTGGGACCCAGGTGGCGCTGTGGTTAAACCACTGAGCTTAGGGCTTGCTGATCAGAAGGTCGGCGGTTCGAATCCCTGTGACGGGGTGAGCTCCTGTTGCTTGGTCCCAGCTCCTGCCAACCTAGCAGTTCGAAAGCATGTCAAAATGCAAGTAGATAAATAGGAACCGCTACAGCGGGAAGGTAAACGGCGTTTCCATGTGCTGCTCTGGTTTGCCAGAAGCGGCTTTGTCATGCTGGCCACATGACCTGGAAGCTATACGCCGGCTCCCTCGGCCAATAATGCGAGATGAGCGCGCAACCCCAGAGTCGGTCACGACTGGACCTAATGGTCAGGGGTCCCTTTACCTTTAAACTATTCTAAAGTCACTTTTTGTAATCTAAGGCAGTATACAAATCTAAGAAAGAAAGACAGTGTGATCAGCAAATGCAGGAGCATAGTCATTCTCAACACATTTGCCTACAAAGCATCATTATATAGAAGGGATGAGGAAACTCTGGGGCTACAAATGCTTTTGGACTCCATTTCCCATGAGCCTCAGCTAGCATGGTGAATGGTCAGGGATGATGGGAGTTGTAGTCTAGCAACATCTGGAGAGCTGCAGGTAAGCCACCTCTACTATATAGGACAGGATTACTAAATTCGATTACTGTCTCAACAAATATTCAAACTCTACTCTAGTTTGAGGCAAAGCTCAAAGAAGTGATGTTCCTTTATGAGGGCTTCTAGTAAATTCACAAGTTAGTTTTCCCCACTATAAGCTTGTCTTGCATTCTGAATTTCTGCCTGCCATGCAGCTGTTAAAGCACAGCTGCACTGCCAGGGAGAAAAGCAGGGGATGTTAGCACTTCAACCCCAATCTGCATAGTTTAAGGTAGTCTGCCATCCAACTTGGAACTTACAGTATCTGGAAACAAAGCAAGACTAATCAGATGAAGCATTGCATTTCAGACTTAATGCATTTTGTACTAACAACAGAAACAGCCCAAGGATATCAGAGAAGCCCCATCACTTGCTGATCTTAGAAATATATTTTGCCTCATTGAATTACTTTATAAAATTCATGGGATTGGATACGGATATAATTGTACTTAGCGACCCACTAAAAGTTGGTGATGACTGACTTGAGACCCACTGATTTCAATGGATCTACTCAAAGTATGACTGTATCTGAGTCTAACCTACTGGTATACATATTTTGAGAACTAAAAGGGAGATTGCTTGGAATGATGTAATACCTACTATTGTAAAGTAATTGTACATGTAAAAGAGATGATTATATAGGGAAAGATGGTATAGATCGGGGAAAAGCGCATTATTTAGAATATAACAAATAAAACCAAAATGATTGTAGAGGGGAAGTCTAGTTCGGCAGAACAGATGTATTGGATTGTTTATCTTGTATTTGTATTTGGGGATTTGTGAATAAGATGTATGTCTTATCTGTTTATGTTAAGGGGATGTAAGCGAAAATAATAAAAATTATTCAAAAAAAAATACTGGTATACATATTTTGAGAACTAAAAGCGAGATTGCTTGGAAAGCATCTAAATGATCCGATACTGAAGCCTGTGTTGGCTTTTATGCCATAAGTACAGAACACTTCTATAGTTATATTAGCTAATAAAGGCTCAAAATTAGATCACAGAGAGTAGAATGCATTTGTGAAATAGCCTTTAAGATTACAGTCATGTTTCAGATAGACAAGGTCTCTTTGAAGACACACTGCTTTTGCTGAGAGACAGCAAGTGGGCAGGAAAGTGAACAGAATAAGGAAAAACAGACATGGATTATGTTGTTGTTGTTTTACATCTAAACATGGATTAAGAAAAGTACTTGCATCTTGTCTGTTGTTTAAAGGATAAATTTTGAACCATCTTCACTGATGGAGGGTATGAAAGTATATTTCTAGTGTAATGCAACAATGATAAGGATACTAAGTTTACTGGGAAAACAAAACAAAACAAAAGTGTTTCCGAATAAATATAGTGAGGGTGAGCTTATAAAAAACAGGGAAAGGGGAGCTTTCCCCCACTCTGAGATTTGAAACATTGCTAACAACCTGGACTAGACAACTCTGAGAGAGAGAGAGAGAGAGAGAGAGAGAGAGAGAGAGAGAGAGAGAGAGAGAGAGAACATCTTCAAACAGAGAACTGTCCGGGGTGGGGTGGGGTTATGAACACAATTGGTTCCGGAAGTCTGTTCATAAACTGAAGCGTTCATAAACTGAAGCGAACTTTCCCATTGAAAGTAATGGAAAGTGGATTAATCTGTTCCAGACGGTCCGCGGAGTACTTAAACTGAAGCGTTCATAAACTGAAGCGAACTTTCCCATTGAAAGTAATGGAAAGTGGATTAATCCGTTCCAGATGGGTCCGCGGAGTACTCAACCTGAAGCGTACTTAACCCGAAGCATGGGTGTAATTGGTTCCGGAAGTCATTCATAAACTGAAGCGTTCATAAACTGGAGCGAACTTTCCCATTGAAAGTAATGGAAAGTGGATTAATCTGTTCCAGACGGTCCGCGGAGTACTTAAACTGAAGCGTTCATAAACTGAAGCGAACTTTCCCATTGAAAGTAATGGAAAGTGGATTAATCCGTTCCAGATGGGTCCGCGGAGTACTCAACCTGAAGCGTACTTAACCCGAAGCATGGGTGTAATTGGTTCCGGAAGTCTGCTCATAAACTGAAGCGTTCATAAACTGAAGCAAACTTTCCCATTGAAAGTAATGGAAAGTGAATTAATCCGTTCCAGATGGGTCCGCGACATTCGTAAACCGAAAATTCATAAACCGAGGTTCCACTGTATTAGAGTAATATAGGGCTAGCATTTATTTTCAATTCCACATAGGTAAAATCAGGGTGTTAATACTCTATCACACAGATACTGTACTGTTCTGCGGAAAAATTCAGAATTTTTTCTTTTTGTTAGCTTAGACCCATGGCCTACAACAGCCTATTGAACAGGCAGATAATAATGTATCTGCTCATTTTAGCCAATGTATGTCCTTATTAACTTTTAAAAAGGATCTTGGGGCATTCCTTTGAAAGAAACCTTTGGAGTATAAGCTGTTGTTTTATATCTGCTGCTACAGTTCAAACCGTATTTTCTCTGTTGTTCAGTTTGAACACAGTACAGCCGCTTTTTTCCATGTGCCTTTATATTTTTTAAAAAACAGGGTTGCTATTGTCTTGTGGGGGTTCCTCTGCTTCTCCTGCCCGCTTCTCTCTCTTCTTAAGAAAAGCCAGAATAAAAAAAATATGATCCGCTGAATAAAACATAACCACTCTGTTCTATTCTAGCAGATATATTACCCTTCCGTTTCCTTTCCTTTGATCTTTTTTCCCCTTCTTGTTGGCTGGCTGATACACTGGATTCAATTTGTGCTTCTTGCTATTCTTAGAGAATCAATATAAACAGTGCAAAATGAAGTGACAAGATTGGGAAGGCTAATTGCTTGACTTGTGCTGAGGATGTCTGTGCAAGATTCATTACTCAACCTGTCAAGCATTTATTCTAGGTGGCCTGATAATAAATAGTAAAAGTTAGGGATAAAGTAGATGTGGCTATTATTATTATTATTATTATTATTATTATTATTATTATTATTATTACCAATGCTTTGCACAGTTTTATCCTCAAAACCACCTGGTGAGGTGGATCACATGAGTAATAGCGAGCACCGGAAGATCACCCAGAAGGCTTCATGGCTGTGCAGAGGTTTAAGTGAAATCTCCCTTGTTGACGTTCAGGGATCTCTCTGTCCTTGAGGTCAGATTCTGTGCATTCATGTAGAATGCAGGGTGATGGTCAGATTTCAAAAAGGGAGCATGGGTGTGTGTGGGGGGGAGAAAACTCTTCCCTGCATCCACTAATTAGCCCCTCCACTCCTGAACTGTTCTTCCTGGCAGCCTCACTTGTTACTGGAACCAGGGGGTGGGGTGGCATTGAGAAGAAATTCCAGGTATGGGCTATAGGAATGGAGAAGGTTCAGTTCCTCCAGCTCACATGTCGTTTTTGCTCCTTAAACCAGACTCCCACTTCTTTCCATATGACTGTAGCAGATATGGGTTGAAACGCTGGGTCTGTCTCTGTAAATGTCTAGTTGTTTTCAATTCTGTCCCCAACACAAAAACATTTCCAATTTTATTTAACGCTCTTGCTTGTTGGGGCAGCTTCACACCATCATTTATTTTACCGAAATTTCACTACGTGGTTGGCTTTGGCCACAGGCACGCTGCCAAACGCATGGAGAGATTATGAAGTGAGCTTGCGGCGATCAGAACTTCCGACAACAAAGGAGGGTAGCATTCTGCAGAGAATACAGGAAATGTGTCTCCTCATGTTCTAACAAAGCAGAAGTCCAATAAAGGATGAGGTCCATGTCCCCTGCAATATTTTGATGTTTTGCAAAAAAGGGTGGTGCGTAAATTCTCTTCTAAAAAGTACTATCTTTCTCTCTCTCGTATCAAATCGTATCATCTTGCAGTGCAGACACTGGATTGCAATGAAGATCTCTGCAGTGGTTAATAAGGCAGTCACGTACCCACCTGCCTGTTTGCTTCCTAGTTCATCCATCTGCACCCCTTCCCCGAACCACCTGCAGTGGCAGCAAAGCTAGTTTCCAAATCTAACGACTCCTTTACTTCACAAAAGAAAAGATAACTGCCTCTAAAGCACAGATAGATTTATAATGTAATGATTTCTTGCAGGTTCTGCAACTTCCTAGATCCAGAGGAAACCGAACTTGCTCTCTTTAAGCATGGAACGAGTCTTCCTGTCTCTTATTGAATACAATAAACAAAGCTTTTCCCCTTTACAGAAAATACTTCCCTATCTTGGTAATTTCAGCACAGTTCTAGAGACACAGAAAAAAAAACCTAATGCACTGTAGCCTGTAGGTGATTTATTACTTCCACCTTGGCTCCCAGCACTGCATGCCTTTCTCAGTACAATCAAGTGTTACCTAGTAAATATTTAAAGTTTCCATGTTAGTAGGCCAAGATTCTTTCAACCTCCTTATGAAGCCTGCCATGTGACTGCAAGGGAACAAGCCTATTCATCATATTGCTTGGGTCTCCTATTCTTTTAGCTAAAAAGTGTAAATTCATACTGATTAATCTGGTGCAAACCAAATGGGGGAGTTCTAAAGGCATCAAGTTCGACCCTATGCATTTCACTAAATTATCTGTGATACATGTGTATCCTGTTTCTGCTTAAAGACCAGACTACAGAAAGATATCCATCTCATTTTACCTTTTCGACGTGGGAATCCTTCTCCTGACAGTACCGTTGGCTTATTTCTAGGTCTGCCAGCCCCAATTTTTAGTTGACTAACCACCTGTCTTTTAACCAATTAAATGTAGACCACTTTGCACATTACGAAAAAACCTCTATATCGATTCTTTTTTCCCTGAGATATTGAGGATGCGTATGCTAATTTACAATTTATTCGCTGTCTGAATGAAAGGCTGCCTGCAATATTTCTTCCTCTTTACCTTACTACAGAAACACACCAGAATCCAGAATTAAAATAGTCCGGGGGGGGGGGGGGGAGAGAAGCAAGTGTTTCCTTAACCCACATTGATTATGAGTGGTAACTGAAACTAGTCCCCATCAACTACATTGCTAGTGTATGATCTAGGGTTGCCAGACTCAAAGAGAAACCAGCAGACCCTATGTTTAATTTCCAAGCAAAGGGTCTGCTGGTTTCTCTTTAAGGTTTGCAGACTCAAAAGAGAGCAAGGCAATTAAAGGCACAGAAGTCCTGCCCTCTATTGAGTCTGGCAACCCTAGTGCGATCTGATGGGACATTAATGGAGAAGAGGGGGTAAAAGGTGAATGATGGGGCAGGAAGGATGCTGTAAGATGGTCTGTCTTACCCCTTCCCTCAACCCACCCCAGAGAGAGCAGTTGTACAGTTAGGGCTAAACAGTGTAGTCCCTTCTTCCACATTGCTCACAGACCAGCTCAGGGAGGCAAGGACTTGGCCTGCAGACCCCACCTGCTGGGGCCTAGGAAGCATGAATATATGGCTTGGTAGGGAGCCCAAGGTCTGCATTCCATTGCAGATGGCTTTTGGGGGGCCACCCACTTCCTCTCTCATACACACAGACATATACATTTACAGACCTAAACACACTTTGTCACATTCATTCATTCATTCCCTGCCGCACCCTCCCCACAGCAATTAGGACTGAAAAGTTCTCAACGCTAATTGCTCGAGGGGCAAGATGTCCATGGAAATTGCAGCATGCAGTTTCATTACTGTACTCTCAGCAGAGCTGGAATCTGCACCCTGCCCTCCTCACATAGGTAGCAGGGTTGCACCCTTAGCGGATTTATTCTTTTGATTAAATCTTGCAGTCCTACTTTTCTCCCCCTGCGTTATGTGTGCTTTATTTCTGCTCTGCATATTCAGCTTTCAAAGAAGGCAGATATGGTTTGGCTGTCCCCCAGTTTGACAGCCGGCAAGAGCCTGATTTTTTTTCCCATGGAGAAGCCTAACATTCAATTCTGTTCCCAAATACATTATCTGGAGAGAGAAACATCACACTGGCAGAGGATCATGCAACCACCTCCATATATCCAGCAGGGTTTTATAGCTATTTTAATATCCTATATTACTTATAGAGCACTCATTCCCCCAAGTGCTAAATCCTTATGTAACAAGAACAGTACAGTCCACAAAGAGATTTTTTTGGAGGGTGATCAGAGCTTGGGGGAACCCCAAGGTTTGCAAAAATGCAGAAGATGTTAAAGAGAAGGGGGAAGAGTAAAAACAGCCTAATTGAAGACTGAGCATGCTCAGTGGCCAGAGAGTTGAGGGATGGGTGTAATGGAGTAAAAAGGCATGGCTAGCTGGCATCCTCAACTGTAACATTTTCTTGCAGTGTGTGTGTGTGTGTGTGTGTGTGTGTGTGTGTGTGTATCTATCTACATCTACATCTAAATCTACTTTTATCTCACCAAAGACTAGCTTGGCATCCCATGCTAACCATCTGGATTCTGGCTACTGACTTCAATTAAACTTACAAGACAGAATGTCCAAACAACCTATAAATGGTGATAGCTTCACCTTTGCAGGTGACCATAATACTAATATTTATTATTCATTAATGATGAATTTAGGCAAATTCATCTTTCAAATATAAGTAAGAAACTAATACATATTTGATTGTTATAGGTTAAGTTAAACTATTCTAGGGTCTGACTTGGCCTGCTGTCATTGCTTGCTAGAGAAATCGCGGATGCACTTAGTGAGAATTGCTGGGAATGCTCAGATTTTAGGTATTATGACTATATAATTAATTTTGGTGCCAAGTGTCTATTAGCAACAGGATAATGACACGTGCTAATTGGTAGTGACAGGTGATAAAGCAGTTAATGTGCTATGATCAAAGCGGCTGAATTATAGGATTTGTACCCTCTTGTGTCTTCAGGGTCATTAGTCTGCTGTTATCAAGTAGTGAGGTGGCTGGCGCTGCCATGGAAATTGATATGCTGGTGCCATTAACAATCAATCCCTGTGAAAAGGGGGCCCACCCAGGGTACAGTCATTTATTTTGGATGCGGTTATTGGTTCTTCCTTTCTGGGGAGACATGCTGCTATGCCATGCATTCCTTTGCCTGGGCTGCCAACATTTTTACCAGCCCAAATATATTGGGTTTGTGACTATGGCTTGATCTGCAAACATCGATTTATCTCATTACCAAGAAAAGCTCCACCTACTGTAAAAGGCACAGGAACAGAACCAGGCTGTTACTTCTGGTTAGTTGGCAACACTATATTTTGCTTACTTTTGTGACAAAGTGTAGCAGTGCGATCCTATATGTATCTGCAAGTCACACTGAGTTCAGTGGGGCTTACTCCCCCTATACTTTATTAGTGGGTATAGGATTGCAGGGCTGCAAGCATATACCCACTCACGTGGGCATAGGCCACACTGAACCCAATGGGACCAACTTCTGAGAATACTGCAAAGGCTGCAAGTTCTGCAGTCAGTGGAGTTCTAGGTCCCTCCTTTGTCAATTGGCAAAAAACAAAGGAACCGGAGCTTGAATCTGTGAAAAGAACGTACACAAGTGCCATAGGTAAAGGGTAAAGGGACCCCTGACCATTAGGTCCAGTCGTGACCGACTCTGGGGTTGTGCGCTCATCTCGCATTATTGGCCGAGGGAGCCGGCATATAGCTTCCAGGTCAGGCATCCCCAAACTGCGGCCCTCCAGAGGTTTTGGCCTACAACTCCCATGATCCCTAGCTAACAGGACCAGTGGTCAGGGATGATGGGAATTGTAGTCGAAAACATCTGGAGGGCCAAAGTTTGGGGATGCCTGTTCCAGGTCATGTGGCCAGCATGACAAAGCCACTTCTGGTGAAACAGAGCAGCATACAGAAACGCTGTTTACCTTCCCGCTGTAGCAGTTCCTATTTATCTATTTGCATTTTGACATGCTTTCGAACTGCTAGGTTGGCAGGAGCTGGGACCAAGCAACGGGAGCTCACCCCGTCACAGGGATTCGAACCGCTGACCTTCTGATTGGCAAGCCCTAGGCTCAGTGGTTTAACCCACAGCGCCACCTAGGAAGTCACAAACTAGAAATATCCTCTTTTGAGCTAAAAGAGCGCCAAAAATCTCTTGACGTTTTCTCCCCAGCTTCAGAGTTTCAGGCTACAACTCTAAGAAGACTTGCTAGAGAGCAATGTCTATAGAAACCAGTGGGGTTTTATTTCTGAGTAAATATGATTAAGATCGTGCAAGCCAACTCTGTCTTCCTATGTACGAAGCAGCAGCTTGTGTTGCGCTTTGATAACAAACTACCAGCTTTTGCTGCAAGGAGCCACTGAGCGTGGGAAACAGCCCTTGAACTCTTGCTTGTGGGTGTCACAAGGCAGCAGCAGAGGCTCTGGGCCTGGTATTTCAGCACAGGCCACTGATGTCATCCACTCAGAGTGTTCTTGTCCATGCAGGGCATTGTTATCTACATAGCAGCTCTGCACCTACACAGAACTGAAGTAGCGAGCCTGGTGCTCTGCCACCTAATGACACTGTCACAAGATCCTCTACCCGTGCCTAACATTGCTCACTGGCAGAAAGTGGGAGTCTGCCAGCGAATTGCTGCATGTAGGAGTATCAAGCTCTACTAGTCCCCAATCTCCCGTCTCTCTGCTGTTACACATGTCGCTGTTAAATCTGTACCCTTTCAGCCAAGATGGGATGTGCTGCCCAAACATCAGAAGAAATGTTTCATCAACTTTACTCCTCCCTAAGAGAAGGAAGGGAATTCTAGCTCTGGGCAAGACTTTGCTACGTTATGCAGGGGGTGGGTTAGATTAGATCTGGACAGTGAGGAGCAGGGTAAGAGACAGATTAGTATCTACTGGTAGATTTCCGGGTGATCTTGTGGTAGATTGGCACTACCCATTGCTTAACTATAGGTAAAGGTAAGGGGCCCCTGACCATCAGGTCCAGTCGTGTCCGACTCTGGGGTTGCAGTGCTCAACTCGCTTTACTGGCCGAGGGAGCCGGCGTTTGTCCACAGACAGGTTCCGGGTCATGTGGCCAGCATGACAAAGCTGCTTCAGGCGAACCAGAGCAGCGCACAGAAACACCGTTTACCTTCCCGCCGGAGCGGTCCCTATTTATCTACTTGCACTTTGATGTGCTTTCGAACTGCTAGGTGGGCAGGAGCTGGGACCGAGCAACGGGAGCTCACCCCATTGCAGGGATTTGAACCGCCGACCTTCTGATCAGCAAGCCCTAGACTCTGTGGTTTAACCCACAGTGCCACCTGGGTCCCTTGCTTAACTATAGCAACAGTAAAACTCTTTCCTACTTAAATGAGGCAACTTAATTGAAGAAAGGCAAACCAAACCTCAGTTCAGATCTCATACTGGGTGGGTGGGTGGGGTCATCAGCTTATAATGGGTTCAGAGGACACCCTGGTCTTTAATTCTAACTGCATGTCTTTTGCACTTGGTTCTGATTGGTAGAACTTGGGTAGAACTTTGGAAAAACAAAGTAGATCCAGCAAGTTGGAATCCCACTCTGCATGGGAAGACCTCCACAGCCCCTTCCAACTCTAAAATGCTATGGTTCTACATGCTCTGTGTGCAAAAGGTTCCAGGTTAAGGCTTGGCATCACAAGAAAAAAAAAACCAATTAGATGGGAAAGAAGAATGTACTTGACGGAGACTGATAGTTCTATGCATGCAACAGCAACAACATCATGAAAAAGGCTGCTTTCTGCTTAGGTGCTATGCAATGATGTAATCTGGGAATCTTGGGATTTGGGCGGCAAATAAAATTGGAGGGATATGTATGCACCTATTTCCCCCCATCAGTGGTTAAAATATTAAAATGGTTGGAATACCAATTTATTCAAGCAGAGAGGCTCTTTCTCAGCCTGACGCTGCTGTAGTTTTCCCACATACCTGACCGATAGCGCTCATCACGTGACCCTGAGGACCTGCGTCGGTGGTATCGAGAGGAGGAGGAAGGGGTAACGGGAGTTCGGCGTTCTTGTGGCAGTGCCTGATCCACTCCTGCATTTGTGGGAGGAAGAGGGGGGAAATTAGACTTTGTTTCATTATGTCAACTTCATTTTTATTAACAGCCTGCCTAGTGATAATGATTGTGCAAATCAGACAAAGAACAATTATGTTATTTCTTTTGATAATACTATTGATACTTGATGTTTTCAGAACTAGGGTTTAGGTACATGGATGCAGACCCTGAAATTCATCTACTCTGATCAGCTGCAGTTGTTTATTTTTATTTATAAAAAATATTTATATACCACTATCCATTTTTTAAAAAAATCATAGCAGTTTACAACAGTTATACATTGAGGCAGAATGATCATATCCCAACTCCTAACTCTGCAGGTCATATTTTATCTGGTGTATAGTATTCATAGGCAGAGATCTGACGTATGACGCGGGGAGAGGCCCCCCCCCCCAAAAAAAATATAAAGAGTGCATGTGCAGCCTGGTGGTGCAAAAGTTCAAGTGCAATGTAAATTGTTCCAAGTGCCAGAGTAAATTGCAGTATTGAGCCAAAACATCCAAGATGATACAATAACTCAGGAGACTGCAACTATTTGGGTATCATCCCTAAAGCAAGGCTTTTGTTTGAAACAGACGTTGGACAGAGAAGGAACCTGGCAAGATCAGAATGGGAGAACAGCCGTGGAGAAGTGCAACCCTGAAGAGAACTGAGGACTCTAACTTAGACTGGTGCAACACATGCAGATTAACTGAAAATCACAATACAATATACTGTATAAAGTCTTATGTGCCAGACAGACCAATGAGCTTGCATGCTACCAGTGGCAGCGCAAGAGTCATTGGGAAGCCACTGCCAATACTGGGCTATATGAGGGATAGTGACCTCTAGAAGTTATTGGACACCCACCAACCTCAGCCAGCATGGCAAAGGCTCATGGGTGATGGAAACTGTAGTCTAACAACATCTGGAGTGCAACCTGTTGGCTGTCCCTGAGATAGATGAACGAATAGTCTGACTTGGTATAATGCCTTTTTCTACGATTACACTGCTGGTGTGAGATTGTCTTGGGCTGCAGTAGCAGTAAATTTCCACAGGATTGGGTGGCAAGTCAAACAAATCCAGATGCCTCAAGAAAGTGAGCTATGGAACTCGCTATGCAGTCACCAGTGCATGGAGACATCATCACCAAGCTTTTCCAAAGCAAAAACTCCCCAGCTCTTTAGCTCAGCGACCCCCACCTGCTATCTCCAGATGTTACTGCCTCCCATTCGTTGATGGAAGACGGTTCTATATACAGGACTTACGAAGAGTCTTTATCCAGAATGTTTGATTTCTTGCACAGTGGCATTCGAGAGACAACATTAAGGGCATGTGTCGTAGTAAGCAGGGAAAGGAAGGGTACGAAACACGTGGGATGCACACCACCCTGGCAGCAAAGAGTTTAAAATAAATACTAGCTAATTGAAATAATCAGCTGAGCAGCTCTTTCCAAACAGCATCATGTGGCTGTGCTAGGAGCAGGCGACAGCTCTATTTTCGGTCGACAAATTAGATACTATGGCGATATGAACCACAGGGGACAAAAAAAGCAACGCCAGTTATTGAAATGTAGGTACTCCATGCCAGCCGTGGTGAAAAAAAGGGACACTTCTAATACCCTGGTTGCACACCAAAGTATACCGCTTGAGTGCTACACCCCAACCTATTGTGAATTGCTGAAAACTTATCTACTTGCTGCAATATACACACACACACACAGTGGTCCCTTGCAAGACGAATGCCCTGCAAGACAATTTTTTCGCAAGACGAATGCGTCTTGCGATCTGATGGTGACTCGCAAGACGAATTCGTTTTGCGAAAAATTCGTCTTGTGAATCGCGGTTTCCCATAGGAATGCATTGAAATTTAATTAATGCGTTCCTATGGGCAAAAAAAGAAATTTTGATGCATTCCTATGGGAAACCACAATTCGCTAGATGAATTTTTCGCAAAACGGATTGACTTGCGGAACGAATTAAATTCGTCTTGCGAGGCACCACTGTGTGTGTGTGTGTGTGTGTGTGTGTGTGTGTGTGTGTGTGTGTGTGTGATTTATAAGTAACAGGGGTGTTAGTTCTTCTGCTTAAAGGCATACACTGGTGGGAAGGAACATACTCCGTGGTAGAGCACCTGTCTTGCATGCAGAAGGAGTTAGGTTCAGTCCCTGGCATCTCTAGGGATGAAACCTGGATTCAGTCAATGTAGACATAACCGAGCTGGATGGACCCAATGGTTTGACTCAGTATAAGGCAGCTTCCCCTGTTCCTAACTGAGGTGGTGGACTTGTAACCAGGAGCTCACAGTCCTGCCTCATTGACCCAGCATCTCTCCTCCTCTGAAAGTGTCCATTTTTCAATTGTGAAATACTGGAGGTGCTGTCAGTAGTACCAAACAAAATTGCCAGCAAACTTTTCTCCTTTGCATGCTGACATTCCCGCAAAACTGCGTCTACAAAAAATAGTGCGATAAACATTTTCATTCTCGTTGGAATTGGTTCTTCTTCCCATGTGCTTTTCTTTCAGTGGTCAGCGTTTGGTTTTTGGTTTTTCAAAAGAGCGTCCACGCACAAACATTTCTCTGGCTTATAGCTCCAAATGGGAAATGTCTGATTCAATTTGCTGCAGTTATTAAAGGTCAAAATAGGACGCTGGATTCAAAAGCCCCTTTCTACATTCCCGCCTCTCCCCCCCCTCCAAACAGGAGATATAAATATCGCTTCATGGCTTGTCCCTGGTTTTTCCTTCAAACAATGGAATTGGAATGCAAACTGCTATTAGGCACTCAGCAGGGCAAGTCAGAGCCAACTCAGCGAAGAAAGAAAAAAAGAAGTCGTCTAAATTTCTCCGCCCAGGGTAATACACAGCACAAAAACATGAAGCCTTCAGGATGCAGACAGAGACACAAAACCGCTGCAGAATATTAAATGCCAAGAAGTCAGTGGAGTGTTGCTGTCAACAACAAGGGAGGCATCGCTCACCTGCCTGGCACCGTGAACGCTGCAACCTGCTAAATTACATGGATGAGGTTTACAAAAGCAATATATTCTTATTTACAGGGCCAGGCGATACATGGAACGTAAGGGCAACCTATGGACACAGAGGGCTTCCACCTGATATGATCTGTACACGAGGCCCTGCATGTCAGGCTATGTTTACATGGAGGAAAGGGAAAGCCTAGCAGGCGTTTGAGGAGCGAGTGTGTGCGAGAGTGGGGAGGACTTTCATCCCCCCCACAGAGGACTGCGTTCTGCAAAGTCATGCAATGATATCTCACTGGATTCTCTCCTGCTCTGTTTTCCATAGATCTCACCATGGTGGGAGCAAAACTAAGAAGGAGCAAAGCAGGATCTCTCTCAGTGAGGACAGGAGATGGTGCATCCTGAAGCTCTGTTCATCTGAGCTGTGCTTGCTTGATATTTAGATGCCCGGGGGGAGGTGGGTGTACTTTTAAAATAGGATCAAAATGACAAAAATGAACGTATACATAAATGCACATATTTAGCTTTGCACTTTGTATTGTGTCCAGAGTGAGACAATGCAAAAGGAATCCTTTCCTGAATGCTCTCTGATTTTGTTCCCCTTTGTCCATCTAGAAGCAACCCCAAAGACAACGCTGGCACTGATAATGCTTGCCTAAGGTGACCTAGTGAGGTCAAGGCAAAGTGGACTGACGGCCTTTGGGTTCACATCCCTGAGTCTTAGCCACTGGTTCATCAAAAAGAGAGCTCTATAGGTTTACTATAAGCATCCCACCTTGTTTTAAAAGGGGGGGGGCACATCCTTGACTCATCATCACGGCCTTCTCGGTAGTGGCACCCGCCCTGTGGAACACCCTCCCATCAGAGGTCAGAGAGATAAACAACTACCTGACATTTAGAAAATACCTAAAGGCAGCCCTGTTTAGGGAAGTTTTTAATCTGTGGTATTTGATGTATTTTAATGTTTGTTGGAAGCCGCCCAGAGTGGCAGGGGAAGCCCAGCCAGATGGGCGGGGTATAAATAAATTATTATTATTATTATTATTATTATTATTATTATTATTATCATTGAATTATAAGGAAGTTATAATTCTTCAGGTCTTAAGACAAAGGCTTTATTGTCCTCAACACCTTCCAGCATGAAAGCAACGAACAGTCAGCGCCTACAGCTGTTTGCGGTGGTATGTTCTACGCCAAAAATACCATCAAAAGCTGGACAGCAGGGGGAGGAAGTTGGGGATCTAAACAGCCCCCCCCAAAAGGTACTGTATATTCCTGCATATAAGACTACTTTTTAACCCAGGAAAATCTTCTCAAAAGTCGGGGGTCGTCTTATACGCCGGGTCGTATTTCTTATATGGCAAGTATATCCCGAACTCTATATTTTAACTGGAAAGGTTGGGGGTCGTCTTATACACCCAGTCGTCTTAAACGCCGGAATATATGGTACCAGCAAATGTAAAATTCAGACAGCAAGCTGTTTGAGCAGCTGTTTTGGCATGAGACGGGACAGGGAGAGGGCACGACAGTGTGTCGTGTTGAGGAAGGATTCGTTTTATTGCCATGTTTTTTGGGGGGGGGGTGTCATGGGTGCTGCTGATGCCAAAGGATCCAAGAATGGAGGAATAGCAAACCCATCATATAGACATTCATGTCTTCCTGCATCTTAATTCCTCTCCCCTCCCCCCCAAACCATTTCTTGAGTCAGAAGTTGTGTTTAGCAGCTGTCTTTGAGAAAGGGCTTTGTGATGCCATGCACAAACAAAACTCTTCATTTTTGCCACTCAGCAACAGAAGCAGAAATGCGGGTGGTTTTGTGGTCCAGCAAATAGCAACTGCAGATCATGCTCTTTTGTATGTTGGGTCCGCATGTGATCTGCACCAGAGACATGTGCTTCTTGTAAGAAAACAGGCAGTGTGTGTTACAGTTCTGGGATTTCAAGGGTGCCCTTTTATTATTTGACCTCTTTAACTAGCCACATCAAATATATATCCCAAAGCCCTTTTTAAAAAATCAGATCAAATAATACCTTTCTTAATAGGCTTGTTAAAAAAAACACACACACATAGATATATATAAAAAGATATGCATATATTTGTTGTGCTCACCAAAGCGAAAGTAAAAGAGAGGCCGGTTTGCCGCTGTGCTGTGGGGGGCCGTGCGCTCTCTAGCTGCTGCTTCCCGGATGTCACAGACCCCAATGTTGCTAGTGCGGTGCGTCCTTCTCGTGGCCCCTTCATTGTGCTGCAGTCTACACCGAACCGCAGCAGCTCCATTCGCCGCTGTAACAAGTTGAAAAAAACTAATTAAGTCACGTTTTAGTTTTTTTACATTTGTTACAGCAACGGATGGAGCTTCTGCCCCCATGCAGTGAAATGTGCGCACACGCAAGCCCACACGCGGGCACACACACACACACACGTGTACACACCCCAGGCACATACAAACACTATAGTACGGAGCCACAGAATCAATTTCCCACTCTGCCAACATTGGTGTTTGTAATGTCAGCAAAGCAGCAGCAAGAGGACTGGATGCTGGAACAGTGGGGAACTGCCTTGTGGTTTTACTGTCAGTCTGGTGGGCACGTTTGCACCAAAGGGGGAAAGCATCTTACCCCAACCTTCCCGCCCCCCATGTGGTGAATTCAGCCACATCATTTTAAAGATGAACAAAAAAGTCTCCCTCTGAAATGCAAGGTCAAATACCCAATGTTATCGATGCTTCCATTTCCCAAGGGATTGTGGCGAACGAATGAATGATTAAAACCATTCTGCAACTCCACTTGCATTTAATGACAATTTGTCTTCCCCGCGTGGGGGGGGGGGAACAATTGCCCATTCTTATGAATCAAGGGTAAAGCAAGTCTCCCATCGTATGAAAACACCAATTTTTGTCTGGAAAGGACTGGAGACACATATATAGGAACGGACAATACTACGAACACATTAAAGAACTTCTGACTCTTAAGAAAAAACAGGCTGTAACTTTAACGTACGTTCATCTTGTTGGCACAATAAAAGCAACATACTGTAACAGGGGTACCCTCTGTCCTTTTCACATTTCCACAAAAAAAGAGAGAACATTTGCTTCAACGTCATCCTTATAACCTTGTTTTATAAAGAACAAGTTTATAGCCTTTCTGGTTATGTATATATGTATTAAAGTGTGTTAATAGTGTTGTTAAGCTCTCGAAAGACAGAGCAGTGATGGAGCAAGTTTTCCAGGGGCTGGGAGCAGGGATTTAATACCCTTCATTACAGTTCCTTATCTGTTTCCATGACTGGCAAAAGCAAATTAAATTATGCAGTGTTTAAAATGGCAGGATGAACTATGGAAAGAAGACAAAATTATGTTTGCATAAATTGAATAATATAAATAAGTGGTGTAACTGAGTTTTCCTAGTGTATAATTTCTATTATCTTGGCACAGATTTATTTTCTCTCAACACTGGACAATATACAGTTCTGATTATACATCTGTGTGCACTTATGTACACAACTTTTCAGTATTATTTCCAAGTTTGTACCTGCAGGATCAAGAGAACAAGAAGGAAAGGCTTGATTATTTCCACTTAAAACTTAATTGCTAACTTTAATTTCTACATTATACTGAAGAAGAAACTCTAATGCAACAAGATAATGAGAAACAGGCACTACTCTGTGTAGTGCAGAGATGGTAAACCTGTGGCCTCCAGATGTTGGAGTACAACTTCTATTAGCTAATAGGAGAGTTGGAGTCCAACAACATCTGAAGAATCAGAGGCTCCCTATTCCTGGTGTGCTAGCATTTCTTTTCTTTTTTTAAGGAGGTGTGGTTTCCACATGATTAACTTCTCCTCTCTAAACAAAATATATTCTCCATTAAAAACTTGATGTCAAGGATAAGAGTTCTAGCTTAACCTAGCCCTGTTTTCTATGTGGAGAGTTTTGATTCGATTTGGATTAGAGCTACCGTATTTTTCGCTCCATAGGACGCACCTGACCATAGGACGCACCTAGTTTGAAGAGTAAGAAAACAAGAATTTTTTGGGGGGGGGGGCTTTCTTGAATTGTCCTAGGCATAGCAGCCAACTCCTAGAGGCATAGGTGCCTCCCCCCATTATTTGAGGAAGCTTTTTGCAAAGGGGGAAAGCTCCATTTTTTTGAGGATCAGCTCAAAGTTGTGCAGCTTTTTTTGCAAATGGGAAAAGGTCTGTTTTTTGGGGGGGTCAGCTCACAGTTGTGCATCTTTTTTGCAAAGGAAAAAAAATCCTGTTTTTATGGGGTTCAACTCACAGTTCTGCAGCTTCTTTAGGAAAGGAAAGGGACCCATTTCTACAGTTTCCAGGCAGATAATCTAATCAGCCAGTCACATGTCACTGGGGAAACAAGCAGCCTCCCTCTGCAGACAACTATTGAGGCTGGGCAGGGCAGGAAGGGAGCTAGCTCCCTTATCTCCCTCCCCAATCTCTTGCAATCAGCTGCTGAGCAGGTCCTTTCAACACTCTCTTTCCCTCTTGTTAGCCTTTAGCTCTTTCTTTCTTTAGGCTCCAGGGACCACGCATTCGCTCCATAAGACGCACAGACATTTCCTCTTACTTTTTAGGAGGAAAAAGGTGCGTCTTATGGAGCGAAAAATACGGTGCAGTACATTTCATTATGTGAACCCCCATCTGCAGTACTAAGTTTCACCACCTCAGGTGAAAAGCATGCAAGAGTCTGACCCTGTTTCAGTCAGCCAACACGTTCAACTTGAACTTGGGCTCCCTGCCTGGAAGACCTGCTATTGCGTAACTACAACTTAAGGATAGTAACCACTCTGTCTTAGCACTCTTGTGGATTCAAAGCCTGACCTGAACAGAATGCCCTGTGGTGCCACTGCCACAGCAAGTGAAAAAGCAGGGGGGTTGCCGAGTCTCCCCTCATGTCTCAACATATCATGAACCAAGGAGAAATTGCAAAAGGGAAAATAAGTTTTTAAGGATGGGGTGTTTAAAAATATTGGAAATTCCAACACAATGACTCCATTGCAACAAAACTGTAGCAAGGCTACATGTTCTGCCACTCCATAACATGGGAACTGGATATTGTGTTTACATAGCTATATATTACAGGACTCCCATTTTTAAAAAGATCCACAGAACTTATAAAACACTTTCATATATACAACCAATTATAATTCTCCCTGTCCGTTTGCATATTTTCCAGGCAATTTGCAGTAGTACACATGAGTGGAAGAGTGACTACCCTAGTGTATTCCACCCAGAGCATTTGGAATAACCCAGTTCAAGTCTATTAGGCTTGGGGAATGAAAATGTCAATGTGGTATGCTCTTTACTTGGCATCTTAGCCCCAAGCAAAGAAATCCCATTTATTTAAGAACAATATTATCATCATGGAGGATTTGACCAACATTCCATCTAGCCCACCATACTGCCTCTGATATTGGCTATCTGGATATTCCAGAGATGCAAACCAAGACGGACATAGCCATCCCTGTTCTTTGCTGTCAGCATTTGATAATATGGGGGATCTTGCCTCTGAAATGAAACTTAATGCCATCTAATTACGTTTTAAATAAGGGCAAGAACTGCTTATCCTTATCTCACAAAACGGTAGAGCCTGTCTCATCAATTGTACAAGGTCATATACCATTGCATCAGAGAACAGTCAGGGGGGGAAATAGAAGAGCCCACCCCCCAAAGTTGCATGATCTTGGTGCCGGAGTCATCCCAACTCCTTTTCATTTGTTGCATACACGTCTATTAAAGTTTGCTTCACCCCAAAAGGATTATAGTTGTGGCCCACAACCTTGCAACGCTGGAGTGTCTAGGTATAAGCCACTTTAATCCTAATTGACTAGCATGCATGATTCATTTCTGAATCCATTCCTGCTGATGATCACCACTTCTGGGTTTCCACAAGTGAAGTCTTAAATGAGGAGGGGATCCTTCTGCATATTTTATATGTTTATGTTCAGTGTTTGCCCTCTGGTTCAAGTGTTTATTCCTAAATAGTTTGCTTCTTTCATTGTTTAACGTTTACCAAAAAGAATTTAAAATCTCATCCAGTATGTGCATCAACCACTTAATTATACAAGGAGACACACATTTCTACATGAGAACTGGCTGGTGGGGAAAGCTACATCCATTGCATGACAGCGACAGGTTCCTTTGTGCCTCAGATAATCTCCCCCAAAGACACACATTAATATTCTGGCTTAATGATCAATACACACGACAGCTCCATGCATTGCTTGTACATTTCTACATACCCGGAGGTTGTGGCAAGTAGGCCCCAATTAATTTTGATCTCTTCTTTTCATAGCCCTTTTGTGTGATGTCACCTGCCAAGGAAAGCAAAGGGAAATCAATAAGAGCTTGAATGAAGACACAGCCTGCCTGCTAAAGTTAAGGTACCATACACTTTGCCACTGTTTGTCTTGATGATTGTAATGAATGAACAATCGAAAGTATATTACGTTCATTCTGCCTAGAAAAATCTAATTTACACAATCTAATTTTTGGCAACTAAACACCCAGAGTAGTTTATACCAACGGGTGGAGATTCCAAGAACCAAGAGGGTTGCATTGTCATTCAGATATTCTGCCACACAAAACTACATCAGCCTTCATTAAGTTAATCAACAGTGGATTATATAGAATGCTTGGGACGTAATGGCTGGCAAAAGACATTACCAATTAGCATTTCCTCAACTATTAATGGGATTCTTTAATCAGGCATAAAGGGCACACAAAAGATTTGGAACTGTTGGTGAACTATTTAAATGACAATATAAACATTTGGCTAAGCTTCCAAGCACTATTTCAAGACAAAATGCAAAAGCAGAAGCACATTGTACTTCCCACGATCAAGCTATAAAAAGACAACATTTCTATCCCTTCAGCACTGCGGCTGGGATGAGTTTTATGACAGGTAAAACGAAATGCACAACCCCTATGTGCTGAGCTGCATGAAGCGCCCCCCCCCCAAAAAAGAAGAAAAAGATTAGAACCTTAGTGTATTGCTCTGATAAATGGATTACAGTGTTTAAGCCTAGGTCATAACATGGATTTTAATTTCATTTTGGCAGTATGTGAAAGGTTTTCATTAAAAGACAATTGCCCCAATATAGCCCAATTCATATTCTGTTTTATTCTCGGGTCTGAATCTAGATGTGTGCTTCAGACCAGGGTCTCTTTAATTCAGCTACTAGAAGCTGGAGCCCGAAGGCCAGAAATGCAGTACAGTAAATAGAAGGACAGCCTCCAACATTTGCACCAGGACTGCCCAATCTAGAGGCGCTGCATCGGCTTCTGTTATCAGCAGCCAGCATTGCACATTCCTGTTTCCTACCTCAGAGATTCCAGCCTCAGGACATAAGGTAGGTACTTCAAGCAGCTAAGTCCCTTTGCTCAAGCGAGCAAATGAGACTTTTCATCCCACTGAAGTTTAAGCTGAAAATGTTATTGGCATTCTCAGCAGTTGGCTGAGCTGGCGTGATGGAATACAACACTGCAAATGCTCAGGGGACCAAGAACTCGGCAAAGAAAGTTTCAGCGTCCAGGTCATTTAATTTATTTATTTTTAAGAAAGGGATAGATATCTGTCTGCCTGGGCTTAAAACCTCATATAGGGTTTACTGGAAGGAAATCTATGTGGGATGGGGTTCATCGACGGGGATAAGGCCTCAGAGCATAAGAAGCCTAAGTGGTCAAGAGCCCAGAGCCACATAGCGGAAGGAAATGGGGGGGGGGTATATGTAAGAGCCTCGGGGGAGGGAAGCGTAGCTGAGAAAAGAGGGCAGAGGAAAAGGCTTGATGGGAGCCAAGGGGTCATAGGGCTGCCAGGTGTAGGTCCTGGGTGGACTCTGGTGCCTTTAGGAATTCCATTAAAGGGGGGATTCTACCACTGTTGTTGCTTCCACATCCTTGCAGCGTTTGGCATGGGCGTAGGCAGGGGGGCAGGGAGCATCTGCCCCCCCCCTAGAAGGCGCAGCAAGGTGGCCCCAGGCTCGCGCTCCCCGCGCGGGAGCCTTAAGCCGCAGCGCTGCGCCTCTCAGCTGTTTTTTGCTTCTAGGGGGGGCAGCTGCCCCCCTAGAAGCAAAAAAACAGCTGAGAGGCGCAGCACCCGGCAGCCGGAGGAGGAGAAGGTGGACAAGGTCGGGGCCTCTGCAGTGGCAGCTCCGCGTCCGTCTGTCTGTCCGGACTCCCAGCCAGCTTCCTCGCCTTGCTCCTGGCCAAGACGCGCCCCTCCCTCCCTCGCCGCCTCCTTGTCCCTCCTTCCTCACCTCCCTCTTTCCCTCCTGCCTCCCCTCCCTCCTTCCTCCGCAGGCTCCTCCTCGTGCCCCGCTGCACGCGCGGGCAACTGCAGACGCCGCTCCTGCTGCTGAACTGCGTTCAGAGGAGGGGAAAAGAAAAAAGGAGAGTGCTGCGGGGCACCTTAAAAGACCACCACATTAGTGCCGCTCGGCGGAGCGGGCGCTAAGAAGCTTGCCCTCTTGTGCGCTGTTCCCTGGGAGCAAGTCCCATTGAACTCAGCAGCTCCTGCTGCTGCCGGCGGCAGCCATTGCGCTCTGGCTCCTCCCCCGCCCCGCGCGCTTCCTCCCTTCCCTCCCGTGCCTTGGCCCTGCCCCTTGGCCCCCCTAGTTTTGATCCTGGGTACGCCCCTGGCGTTTGGTTTGGTAACAGTAAGGAGGTAGCAATGACAAAGCCACAATAGACTGAGATACTGAATTTCAAAGTTTTCACATCACATTGGGAAATAATATTTGCAGTCTTTGAGGGACAAGAGCACATCACATCTGCTAAGTTTTTTTTTTATGCAGAGGGATGTCTGGATCGCAGGAAACCCGGCTGACTTCTATTTTACTATGATATTGATTATAAATCGTTTTCTTGCCTGCTGAAGAGATTGTGTCCCTTCCCACAGGAGCAGCTTGCAGCAAGAAATACAGGAACAAAGTGGATGATGCGCTGTGTCTTTAACACTTGTATGGCTGGTACAAATTAAATAGGGTAAGCCTTTTCTAGTATAGAAATACAATTATGCTGACATTATGTATATCAGCTATCTTATTACTTGTGTGTGCCCCCCCCCGATTTACTTTTGGACCCTATACAGTACTTTTGCACAGCAGCTTGTAACATTCTGAAAGCCAAAGAGAATTTGCCAAGGGCGAACTAAAAAAGTTCATTCGATGAACTTGAACTGGTTTGTTTTGCAAAAGGATGAACTGGAACTAATTTCCTTTTTTCGATCTTGAACAAATTCCTTTTCAAAAATGAATTTCCCAAGCACTGCTGAGACTACATGCAACAAAGCACATGAAGAGGACTGGAATTAACCTCTCCCAGAAGAATGAGAAAGCTGCTTTGTTTCCCCCACCTAGTTTAAATACTTCACTCAGTGACCCAGTCCCCATTCTGTGGTCATGTTCATCCCAGTGTTGTTGTTTTTTAAATTTAGGTTTCAAAAAGAAAATGCAGGCAGCAGGTGCTTAGGCGCTCATTAACACACAGTGCATACAATGTGGCATTACAAAATACATTTTCTGAACTCCTCCCCCCGCTCCCAGGTAGTGCACAGACAACTCTATCCAGCGTATTTTCGCAAGGTCTTGCTCAGAGACGTGTTTATTAAAAATACGTGCGCACACAAACAGGAAAGTGATATCCTGCTTTCATTTGAAGATGCTATTAGGGAAAACATTAACTGGACAGAACATATGTTTCACCACACCTTTTTTTTCCCTTGCAGAATTATACTTCTGGCATATACTGAAATACAACCCAAAGAAGGGATGACAAGGAAATAAAACTAGTTATTGAAAGCCAAGAGCCTACATTTTGGTTTATCACTAACTGCAGAAGAACTGGGGAGGTATCTATTCCCTAGCAGCCAGATGTGGAGAAGAAATGGCGAATGGACAGTCTATTCCCGTGGATAGTTAGGACTCCTTGCATGTAGAGAATAGTGCCACATGAATAAGCCCCTAGACCAGTAATTTCCAGGCTGGTCTTTCCTCTGGGAAGCCTGCAAGGTGGACCTGGGAGCAACAGCACTCACTCCACTTTTAATTCCCAGCAAAGGGTATACAGAGGCATATTGCCTCCAACCGTGGAGGTAGAACATCATAGCGAATAGCCTTCATATTTAATGTAACACAACCTTATTTCAGATAATACAAGGAATTCAATAGAATTAGTAGGAGGAACTATATATCAGCAGGAGAACACACTCTTCACATGCAGCAGAACCCCCTGCAATTTCTCCAGTTAAAAAGGGGGATCAGGTAGCAGGTGATGTGAAACACCTCTGAGTGAAACCCCGAACATCTATTGCTGGTCAGAGTTGGCAATGCTAGTCTAGATGGACAAAGTAGTCTAACCTGTGCAAAGGCAGTCTCTGACAGCAGGCAAGTTCTAATTGTACGGCCAAAACATTTTCTGCCAGAGAGAGAAAAATCAAATGCTTCCAAAAAAAATTCAAAAATAAAGTGAGTGCACCAGCTATCAGAAACCTAGGAAACAACACCCTAGAGTTGTCTCCAGTTTGAACCCAAACAATCCAGTTGCAATAAACCACACATTAAGAACCAGACTGGAGACAGAATTTTCCATTAGACCTGCAGGCAAGAATATGAATACAAGGCTGCGGTGAAGATTCGGATACTTGGGTAAAATAATAATACCAGCACAACCCTTCTCGAAAACGGTATCCCAAGCTGTGGATATTATTGGTGATTGCCTTCCTCCTTCCCTCCCGAAGCCATTCCATCCTGCAAATTCAAGTTCTTTACAGCTTGTTTGCTGCTGATGACTCAAATTCCCTGTCAGCATCTTGGCAAGAGAGATTCGAATGAAACAATGCTCCTCATAAACTGAGCACTATGACTCACTGATTTCTCCCACTGATGATGCAGACAGTCTCTCTGTCTGCCCTTCCAAAAATACACAAGGAGACAAGGGGTTGCAGTTTGGAGGAAGCAAATCTGTGAAAGTGTTGAGGGGAGGAAAGGCATCAAAAGGAAACTTTATGCATTTTGTAGCCTAATGTAGACTCAAGCCAGGAGCAGAATAACTGAGAAACAACATCCCACATGTCTAAAGGGGCTTTGGGCTAAGAGAACAGCCTCCCCCCCGCCACCCCCACTTGGCAGACCAAGTGGGCACTTACAAAACCTAAATTCACTGTCTGAATCCCAGCTTTTGGATTGGAAATGTGTGATCGAGTACCACAGCTCTCTTATCCAACACAGCATTGTCTAATATTGTTTCAGTTCAGTAAAACTAATCCCATCTGTATTTACAAGAAAAATACTGGATTGAATAGTTCAGAGGAAATAATAGGATTTGCACAGTACCATTGCAGACATTATTAATGCATGCAACAGCTTCTCTGAAATAGAGAATTTATTGTAGCTTCAAACTTTCTAAGATTCTTCTTACCCACATTTAGCCAAGTTTTATTCCCCAATGGTACTAACTTTTCTTCTTCTTTGCTACAAGCTAGTCAGATAATGGCTGCATTTTAGTAATAAGTGACTGTAATGATTGCATTTTTCAAATTTTGAAATGTATAATATGCTCAGATTTTGCCAAAAGCATTAAAAAGGTTAAACATCTTTTACTGCTCTTTTGTTGCAACTACCTTCTAAAGAGGTCCTAAAAAGGATAGACAACTTTTACTGTTCACATTCCTTGCTAATGAAATTCAAAGAGCATTCCAGAAAATATTAAAATGCCTTTATATGTTAAGCCTGGTTACTGTATCCTCAAGTCAGTAAACCACAACCTATTCTTCTGCACAAAATAAACTTACAGTGCACATATAACATCTTACAATTTCTTTTGAGAAATGAAACTAAAATAACATGTACAGCAGTCGATTTAGTTTATGCATATTTTTCTACTTCCTCTACCCTGAACCTCCCCACCCCTCTTGGCTCCCAAATTATTAACGTTTCTTACTTACCTTTAAAGTTCACTCACTGCAGCACATTTTGAGCACCCAAAACCTTGCCATGTTTTTGTTTTTTTAAGATACTGAACTAAGGCCAAAGATTATAAAGTGACACCTGAGCCATCCATCCCATTCTTGAGTCAAATTTTCTAATATTTTCACACCCAGGTGGCAAGACTAAATTGCCACCACCATGGCTGAAAGTCAGAGGTACAGGTGCATTGCTCAAAATGTAAATATTCTATACGGGGAGTGCTGTGTGGTCCCTTGGTCTTCTGAGAGCTTCCTAAGCAAAGGAGCATTTGCACCACACTGATTTTATAGCCTGGATTACTGAAACATAAACAGAGACTAGTTCAACAGGGAAGCTTTCCATTCTCACCGTTTATTTCGTTACTTGAAGCTCTAACGGACACTTTATGTAATGAAAGCAAATCATTTCCATTTTTGGAATTTTATGGCTATTAGGATCTCTGTTGAAATGTTGTTTTCTTTCCTTTATTGCTTTATAAGGCTGGTGGGTTATCTTTGAAGAGTATTTATATATATTTTGCTGCTGCAGCTGCTAGAAACCCCATTTTTCATCTCTCACACTAGCTGTTTAAAAGGTTCAAATCAGCTTTGATTGGCAGCATCAGCAACAGTAGTTTTTGTTTTTGTTTTAAATGTAGTGTGCCTACATACGGGCTGCATTCAGCTAGCCTTTACTCAGAGTATACCCACTGAAATCAATAGTCATGACTAGTTTTGCTCTGAGTAAAGCCTAGCTTAACACAGCCCATTGTCTTGGAATAAAGTAGGATTATGTGCAGCTTTAGATACAAGTTGATTTACCCTGTTATTGTGTCTTCCAGGTGCTTTCCAATCCCCCCTTTTTTCTTTTTCTTTTTTGCAATCTCAGAAGATAGGAAAGGAGTTCTGCTGAGCTCCCGAGGAGCCACTATGGAAAGACAGCAAGCTACCAAGTCAGAGTATGGCATTTGATACTGCCTACTCTGATTAGCAGCAACTCTCTAGAATCCTAAACAGAGATCTTTCACGTCACTTCCTTCCTCCTCCTTTAAAACAAATGAAAGCACAGCCAACCAAGTGTTGTCTGCTCTGACTGGTAGGACTCCCAAAGCCTCAAGTGAAGATCTTTGTTGGTCCTGCTACCCGAGCTCCATGTTGTTGTTGTTGATGATGATGATGATGTCAAAGAGAAAAACAACTACCAGACTTTTAAAAGACATCTGAAGGCAGCTCTGTTTAGGGAAGCTTTTAATGTTTTACAGACCATTGTATTTTAATATTTTGTTGGAAGCCGCCCAGAGTGGCTTGGGAAACCCAGCCAGATGGGCGGGGTAAAAATAAATAAAAAATGTTGTTGTTGCTGCTGCTGCCTGGAATTGAATTTGGGGGCCCCTGATGGAAAACACATATACCTTTGAGCTAAACCTGGTTGAATCACTCTAGCTCACAAGTTGTCAAAGTCCTCTCCCTGAAGAATCGCTGAAGTCCGGTTCTTAATATTCTTGGAAATATTATGAGTTTTAATATTTGGTGTCTTTGCTTGTTCCGTTTTAATCACTTATTTTCCACATGCACCAGTGCAGAACCCAATGTAACCCAGATACATCAGCAAAGGAAAGAACAAGGGCCAGAAGCTTTAATTAATTAACTGGTATGAATGATTGATTAAAGTCTTAATCTCAGATTAACACTTGCTCCCTGATTAAAAGGCAGGGCTGGCAGTGAGCGAGTACCCCAGAATTTAAGATCCTTGTAGCACAACCCTATGCATGCTTCCACAAAAATAAGGCGTACTGTGTTCAGTGGGACTGCTGCTGTAGAGCCCATTCCAAAACATATGAAAAAAAAGGTTCAGGATCTGTTTTACTTCTAATTTATACCTAATTTATATTTCAGTGGAAAAATGACAATAGCTTTCTTTCTTGTAAGAGCCTGCTTTATATCATCGCCGTTACACAGTTAGGGGAATATGCACAGAGAGGCATGTATCTTTATTTCTGTAAAAAAATAATAACCTACCTTGAAATAAAACTTTTTAAACACAGCCAACCATGTATGTTTTAAATAACATTACCTGTATCGAATGTATCAAATTTAGTACTAGAAGGGGATGGAATTCCACAACTAAGGCACCACCACTAAGCAGGCCGTACCAGTAGCATATACGTAACTAAGGGACAGAGAACCCATGGCACTCCAGTTGTTTCCCATGGTTTGGGAACCTTTGCCCTAAACTGTTTAGGGAAAGTGTACTTGAAGACTCTTCGTCTCTTTGCATGTCTGCCTTCTAAGGTCTTCAGTAAAGAGGAACGGAGCCTTATGCCAGAGCCAAAACCCAACACAAGAGCACATGCGTAGTTTCAATGCCAGCATCCTCAGATAGGACTGGGAAATACAGCTGTTGCCAGTGCGGACAATACTGAACTAGCTGGACCAATGATTCTGTTTAAGGCCTGTATGTTGTGGGACTCTTGACTTGTGCTGCCATCAATATTGACATGTTCTGGAAACTCTTCAATTCCAACATGGCTTTCCTTGAAAAAGAACGGGATCCCATTTTTGTTCCTGTTCTTCCTGAAACTGTAATTTTGTGGTGGTCCGTTAAATCATTTTATGGTGTGCTGTTTTAATCATGTGGTTTTTTTAATGGCATTAACCACCTTGACGCTCCCATTGTTGGGAGACACAATATGGGATATAAATATTTCACTAAGTACATACTTTCATAAATGGGTGGTGCACACACTCCCAGCAGCTGGGCCTGCTCTTGCATCACCCAGCCAGCTTGCTCTGATGTTTCCATTAAGCATGAGAGGCAGGGCCCTGATTCAGCAATAGGAAGGGACCCACGGCATGAGTAGTTTTGCAACCCATTTCTATGATTCAGAGGGTTACAGTTGCACAAGTACTGAGAGATCCTGAAAAAGGTGTGTGTGTGTGTTTGTGTGTGTGCATTATTTAATATATAATAAGTATTTATATATACTTTTAAAAGGTAAAAAGTAAAAAAGGTAAAAGTAAAGGACCCCTGGACAGGTAAGCCAGTCAAAGGCGACTATGGGGTTGTAGCTCTCATCTTGCTTTCAGGCTGAGGAACTAGCGTTTGTCCACAGACAGCTTTCCAGGTCATGTGGCCAGCAGGAGTAAACTGCTTCTGGCACAACGGGACATCGTGACGGAAGCCAGAGCACATGGAAATGCCATTTACCTTCCTGCCGCAGCGGTACTGGCGTGCTTTCAAACTGCTAGGTTGGCAAGAGCTGGGACAGAGCAACGGGAGCTCCCCCCAACGCGGGGATTCAAACCGCCAACCTTCTGATCAGCAAGCCCAAGAGGTGCAGTAGTTTAGACCACAGCACTACCCGCGTACGTACACACACACACACAAAAAAATTATATAGTATTTATATAATAAAATAAAGAGACTGGAGTTGGGGGAAAGAACAGGTCTATGCATCAACATAGCTTCATATTAATCTGCTGAATTCAAAATCAGAGTGGGCCCAATTATTGTTGCTTAATAAAGCAATGGAAACCTGAAGTGATAATTAAGATACTGCAAACAAAGCAACAAGTGATCCACAGAACGGATTAGGCAAAAGCAAAAGCAATTTCCTTTTTAAGAAAATAAATGAAAATCAAACACAGTCTTGTAATTGCTTGCATGCAATCATCTCAACACTGTACTTAAAATCACACACACACACACGACACACACATTTAACCCCTATGCAGTTCCATGTTTACATATACTGTATCTGACCATGTCTGAAAATCTCTACCACTGGTATCTGGCAGAATTTTCCTATTATTCAGTCACATCCAGTTGTTGTTTCTCAATAAGTTATGTTGCAAAGTGGCAAGACTTATGTTTTCCTAACACAGTTTGTAGGTATATTTTGTTCCCTAAACTGCTTAGATATGTTATGTTCTTGTTCCAATTCCCAAGACAATCACTGAAATTCCTGTTTTCAGAATGCTGCCAGGACAATAACAGGAAAACTCCTGTAACTTAATACTGATTTCCCTCTGTAGTAACGGCCATCTAACTTTCATGTCACACCCGATACTAAATGCTGTTTCTGTGGAATATTCAAATAAATTAGAATAACCAATTTGGTAGGCTCTGAAATGCCATTTCAACACACTTTACAAAATTTACAAACTCTGGGTAGGCAAGTAGCCAAAGTACAGTTTGCTTTAACATGGAAGACATGTGAAGGTAAGCATGAAGATCAGCGTTTCTCAACCGCTGTTCCGCGACACACTAGTGTGCCGCGAGACGCTGGCTGGTGTGCCGCGACGTGCGGCGACGAGAAGGGCGATTTCCATTGTCACGTGCCTGGCGGCCGCCAATAAACAACACTAACCCACCGGAAAGGAAGCCGGCCGGGTCACAATGCAGGGCGAGCGCAGCTCTCAACAGCCACCACCACGGGAGGGTGGTTTTAGACAAACTTAAAGAAGCTGGCTGGATGAGCTCAACCTGAAACTTGCTGAGCAAAGGACTGTGCTGGCAGAGAAATCAGCGGCTTGTGAAGCCTTATTACAGGAGATTGCAACCAACACAGCAATTGGCAAGTGTTTCTTACAGTCATAATTATATAGTCAATATAGGGCGGCACAGAGTTAATTTTTTAAACTTTTTTAATGGTGGTGTGCCTCGTGATTTTTTTCATGGAACAAGTGTGCCTTGGGCCAAAAAAGGTTGAGAAACACTGATGAAGATGATGCATAGATTTTAGCACCAGACAAAGTACAAGCTGATGATAAGCCCTGTTTCATCCTGCAAAGTAGGGAAAAAACCCTGTGTTGTACACTAACATATACACAAAGTGCCTGCTCTGATGACCTCTGGTGCAGGGTTGCCAGTGGCACACAATTTCTATAACCAACATTGGCTACATAAACACAGAATGCTTGATCATGGTTTGTTTTCCTGGTTAGGTGTTCTGTTTGCATAGTTTTGTTCATGGTTTGTAACAGTTTAGAGTTACATGCACAATAATAATAAATAATAATAATAAATTTTTATTTATACCCCGCCCTCCCCAGTCAAAACCGGGCTCAGGGCGGCTAACACCGATAAAATTACAATAAAACATAAAAAGCAATTAATTAAAATGCAGATTAAAATACTATATTAAAATTTAAAATGCAGCCTCACTTTAAGTAGTCCATAAATCCTGCTCCCTGTCCACTTTCCTCCACTGCTGTGGTTGCGAAGATTTAGGAAGCTTTTGCTTACTTTACTGATTGACTGAATTCTCGTCCTACCCTTCCTCCCAAAGGAGTTCCCATTTTTAACGAACCGCTTGTCGTTCTGTCTGAACCAGGAACTGCAGTTAAGATCTAACCATGGTTTATCTGAAAAGGCTAGGATCGGCATCCATCATTTGAAATTGGCTTAGTTCAAACAAACCACAGTTTAAACTAAACACAACATATCCCAGTTTGAACATTGCAAACGACAGTTAGCTGAACATGGAAGCAAATGTTTCCAATCTCCTCTGTGCCGCCATGCTGAATGGGTGCGTGTGCATTAAACTACTGTACAGTTAAGTGTTGCATCTTAACACAGTTCGGCCACAGTTAACCATCAAACTGGACAGGAAACCACAGCTTGAAACAGATTTTCAAACTGGTTTGTACTAACTACGTTTAAGCATCACATGTGCACTAAGCAAACCATAGTTACAAATGCTGTACAGACCTTGCACCAACCAGGAGGAGTGCCTTTTCTGTTGTGGAACACCCTCCCCTTTTATATAAGGAAGCTGCCTGTTGTACTTGGCTAATGGCAATTGCTTTTTTAAAAAAAAAAAATTCTTGGGCCATTGATTATCATCTTTTTTGCCTTTGCTCTAGCTCTGTAATGCTGTTGTATTTCTTATTGTTTTTAATGTGTTTTTTGATGGAAGTCAGTATAGAAATGCTGTAAACATAAATGTATAAATAAATCTAGCTATTTTAACAGGATATTATCTACACTGTCCGGTATTTTTTTGCATATCTATACAGACATAAACAGGTTTACTGTTTTGGGCATACTAGCATAACAGAATCAGAGATGCAAGTGGGGCAACTTTTTTTGTGAAAATGATCAGAATATATGACTACTTAGAAGAAGTTGAGTTGGTAAAAATGCTGGTTTGGTATTCATCATACACTGTGTTTCTTATCTTATGTAACAGGTATGTTTGTTTCATACAGAAATATAATCCTGGATTTACAGGACACTAATTTGAAAGCAAAGTTTTCAAAGAAACCATTACTGGCTCTGCAGGTAATGAAAACCCACCCAACCCTCTCCCCGACATGTTGTGTTTTATGTCACCTGCCTGCTAAATTATTTTGTGAATATTTAAAAGAAAATAGAAGTATTGAAGAATACTAAGCTGCAGGTGACCTACTTATCTTGCATTCTCTAATTCAGGGTGGAGGATTTAGGTATCTCCTTCCCAAATTACCTCAGTGGGAAATAAATAAATAAATAAATAAATGCTGAAATGCTGAAAGCCTTTACAGCAGGGTTCACCAAAACTTACCATGCTTCGGGCCGGTGCCTGCAGCGCCAACCGCGTGGCGGGCCAGAGGGTAGGAGAGCGTGCAACCATACATATGCGCACACACCATTTCCGGCACACTTCTGGGTCGCAGGAGCACCGGAAATAGCTTGTGCACATGCGCACGGCACCCTGCGACCCGGAAGTGCACTGGAAATGACACTTGCGCATGCGCACAAGCTATTTCCGGTGCTCCTGTGACCCGGAAGTGGGCAGCCGTGCCATGCCGCACCGGTAAGAGCGGGCCAGATAAATGAGTCCTTTGGGCCGTATCCGGCCCCTGGGCCATAGTTTGGGGGTGCCTGCTTTGCAGAATGCTGAAAGCCAGCGACACTGTCCCTACATAAGGCTTATTATTCTCAGTTATAATCCAAGTTTGGCTTCTTTGTTAAAACAATTGTCATATGGCTTCCATGAAGGTTTTTCAACTTGCAGGTAGTGAAATCACTGGTTGAGAAGGTAGAGTATTACCTGAAAAACCATCAAACTTAGAAGCCATAACTGATAGGGTTAATTAGGATTTAGTTAGCAAATACGCTCTATATTTCACAGTAAAAACCCGCCCCCTTTTCCTCCTTACGAAAGGAACGTGCATCTTTCTAGCAGAAATGACTCTGCAATACTTTTAACGCATCCGCTCTACAAAATAAACTCTGGCCCAGACGAGACCATCCCGGCTCACTGCAAGGGTGAAAGTTCACTTCAGCTGAGCTTCTCTCCCATGAAGCACTCCAGCAGAAAGGAAAACAAATTATCTTTCAATAAAATAACATAAAGAGAGCATGTGTAAGGTGATTTGTCAATGTCGCATATCTTAATCCCAATGGTCCCATTCTCATTATGGTTTCCATTGCTGGAAGAGCGACCTTGACACCCATTATGTGCTCTCATCTGCAGCTTAGCATGCTTGGCTGCCACCTGGGTCAATTATTCAAATGGCAAACCAATCAGAATCCAAGACACTTGCTCATGTACTGTTATTCTCCACATTACGTACACATAAATACTAATTTGATGCTTCCTGATAAGCCTGGTGTGCCTTTCCATAATGTTAAGTGCAGGCAGTGCGTTTATAGAATAGCCCTCTTTTTTTGCTCTTCAACCTCCTTCGCCCTCCCAGTGGAAGAAGAAATAGGCTTGCCATATCTCCCTAGGAGTCTGTAAGCTCCTCTAACATAAATGCAAGAAACGGTATTTATATGCTATGAGTTGTTGTCAACTTCTATCAAGCGGGGAGAGGAAGATCCTGCCAACAAGACAAAGCTAAAGGAAAATTGCAGGCAGAGAACTTCAGCAAGTAGAGCCCCCTTACAGATCGGATCAGAGTGCAAGCTTGGCCCAGGAGCAAACATGGAAAGCGCAAGTTTCCATCAATGTCCACTATTACGGCAGTATCAGAATTCTTTGATATTTATAAACATGGAGTCGAGAGCAGTCTGATCATCTGAACTCTGCATTGAATAATTGCTAGGCATTGTCTTTACGGAGCAATTTAGGAAAGGTTCAAGCTTTGACATCGTAATTTGAACATAAAGAGGAATCCGTAATAATGCCCTTTCATTTAGGGGCACTGCTTATATTCTGTTCTGTACGTGAACTATTTGTGTCTTCGAGTGAACAATGCAATGCCCAGGCATACAGCCAGCGATAAGACAAGTGCTTTAAACTGCTTGTGCCAAAGCAAACACCATTTGGTCTAAGGCTACAAAACATAGCTGCCCTCCATGATGCTGTTCTCTGGAAACTACAGCTACACTTGTCTCAGCTCCATATTCTTCCATTAACTTATCATCGATTTTTTTTTTTAAATTTGCTCCTTCAGCCGTGAAGGATTTTTCATCAAGTGCAGTCATAGCTCAACAGATGTGAAATGAAATTCTGAAATTTCTAGATGACAGAAGCTTTTGAAATAGAGACAAAAGCAACTCAATACCTTCATTTTCCAGCTCCTCTCCTTTGCCCTGGCCAGGTCACATTTTTTGGAGTTTGTGTCAGATATGGGCAGCCTTATTGCTGCAGTTTGCATAAAGCCTGAAATTAATGAAAGATGTGCAACAGAAGTACCAAATGGATTGTGCTCAATATAGCTATAACCTAACAACTTATTCTATTCAGATGGAAGCCCTATTGAGTTCAATTCTTACTCCCATGTGAGTGGATGACTGCAGCCTAAACATGCAAGTTAATATTTAAATGTTTTCCTCTTCCTGGTTTTTTTTATTCTAAAAAGCATTATGATCACAATAAATTAAGAAATGCAAGCTATCTTTCATTCACCAGTGTAATGTCATTATGTCAGGCATGACAATTTAATAGGAATGATGTGGTACTTAGTTTTCTTTGAAAATTATTACATTTGAAATGGTGGAAACATTAGTCACCCCTTAATCCCTGCAATGCTAAGCTAATTTGCTGAAAAACTAGCCCCTTTCTATTCGTTTACCATTATTTGGGACAAAAACTATTATTTTGTACAGAAGGAAGACCAACCTTCCCTTCCAGAAAATGTCTGAGAACCAATTGTCACTGAAGGTTTATCAATATCTATATCTATATGAATCTTGTTCAGGGGAGTACCCAATACTACGGAACGGCTGGAGTTCATTTGAGTGTGGCTCAGATCAGTACCTTGGATGAAAGTCTACTGGAAGCCCATGTGACAGAATATACAAAAGCTATCTGCACAGTCACACACAAGCACACACACACAGAGAGAGACCTTGTTTGTCACACCTATTTTCAGCATGTGCTAAAATAAAGTTGTCTCTTTCTGTTATTGATTTATCAGCACAATCATATCTGAATCAAAATAATATCGGGGTGTACCAGTACCTTTGATTATGGACCGAGGCCTAAAGTTTATCCGTGTTTCCATTATTATTTCCAATAATAAAGTGGTTTATCTGCTTCAACAGCCCATTGTATTTTCCATGCGGAACTTCCCGTGTATTTTAGAAATTATTTTTAGTTCCACCGTATTAAAAATACTACTTTCTATTGACTGCCGTGTCTATTGAATGCCTTTCTAGAATCCAACTCATTTTATTATTAGTTCAGCCTGAAGCCCTCCCTTGCGAAAAATCTGAGTAGCAGCTTCTGACCTCCAATGTAGTAGCATCTGAATCACACTTACTAAAGCAGCAGGTTCTGCTGAAATTATATGCCTCTCACAAACCCAATGTATTCCTCAGTCCTTTACCTGACTGGTACTTTTTCTTAAGTTTCTTTGCCTCTGGGCTCCCTGTCCTATAGTTTCCCTATATCCCTATATCCCTATATCCCAGAAGCAGTTCTCAATACCTGCTTGGGGTTTTAATTCCAAACTACTGTAATGATTTTTCTCTTTCCTTACAGAAGCTGGACTGCAAACTGCTTTCTTCCCTAAGCAACTGGATATTCCAAACCATCACATTAGGTGAACTAAATAGGGTGAGGGGCTTCCGCACTACAATCACAATAGGTGGTACAAGATTTTACAATCAAGGTTACTAATTGAAGTGGACTTTAAAAATGTGTTTATTAAAATCTCAGCTGTAGCAGTCAGTTCATGCATCTGTAGCAATCATTCAATTAACGAGGTTTAATCCACACAATTATCAATTCATCTCGTGAGTATATGTTAACTATGCAAAGTGCCTCAGGAAATAAAGTTCGGGGAGATTAGTATCAATCCAATTAGCTGCTAAAGAAAATTAATGTGGTATCTGTTTTAAAATATTCGTTTTGGTGATATCAGAATTATATTTAAAAAGCACACATATTTAACAAACTATGATTGAACTACCAAAACCCTAAACCTGAGCAAACAGAAGGATATGCTTGTGTGTGTGCTATACGAAGGACTTTATTTCTTACTGCTGTGTGTTTGCAGCACTTGCTCCAACATTTATTTATAATATTATAAAATTAATATCAGTATTGTTTTTCCTCAGTCCTTTCTGCTCATAATTGGAAACATTAACAGTGGATCATTATTTTTACCATTAATATTTCATGCAGAAGTATGAGCTTTAAAGTGTAGGAAGATCTAACTATTAGCTAAACAAACTACCGTAAGAGATGAAGTTAAAAATAACATTGCAAACATCATTAAAGGAATGGTATATCTTCTAATAAAACTTCCTTCAAAAAAGATAATGAAGTAAAGTGATGTTTCATGCTGCGTGGGGACTGGGGAAATGCCAAACATCAATAAAGGGATCTTCTGGGACCCACTAAACCCTATGTTGATAGGAAATTAATGGTCCGTGCATAGACCTCTCAGCTGAAAAGCCCGACACATCAAGGCAGAAACAGGCACAATCCTACTCAGAATGGTGGGAGTCCCTCTGAAATGAAAGACGATTCATGGCAGTGCTGTTATTGGCAATCAGTTTGCTAAGTAACCAATACTTTTCATTTTTGTGTGTGGCTATCACATTTTCCCAGCACCCAAACCAAAATATCTAGACATTTCACCAGCAAGGATGGAAAGTGACTGTACAAATGAAAGGTTGTTTAAAATATTTTGCAGCACAAGGCTGGAAAAAGACGAAGCGGGGGTTGCAATGTCTTCAGTTATCATGGCTTTTCAGTAGTAAAATCACACTGACTTCCCTGTCCTTGGTCTGGTGTGAACGAAAGAAAAGGGGGAAAAAAAACCTAGTTTAAGCCGAGATAGCTTTGGGAGTCTTAAGAGGCTAAGCACTTGGCAAGGTGGGCAGGGGGAGAATTCAGAAATGACAGCTAAAAGTCTTTTGCTTTTATGTGGAGGAAGCTGTTTCGTACTGCTTCACTCAGGTGCAATTGGCAGGAAAAGGCAGAGCATTTCTCTGATAGGAGACTAATGCAGAATATTCCAAGCAAAACCTTGGATATTGCGTGAAGTCTCTTATGGGTGCAGGCAGTCGTTTTACCAATCCCGCCCCAAACCATTTACTGTCTTAAAGGTTAATACCAGAAATCTGAATTGGGCAAATTTCTTTTCATGTAAATGTAGCCCGGATGCAAAGGAAAGAAACCAAGCTACAGATGCAGAAAAAAAAAATAAGGTCTGAACTTCCCAGACCCGTTCCATCCCAGACTGCAGAAAGGGAACTGAATGCTCATTCACGAAACATAGCCAAGAGGAAGGCTAGGATAGAATATTGTTTTTGATGTGCTGGCTTTTAACGGGAAGGAAATTTTCAAAGTGGGAAAAGAATTTAAATACTTTCTTCCCCACTTAAAATGGTGCTGTCCTGGGAACTCAGGATCATGCGGTTTTCTGCATAAGCAGTGGCAGGCCTATGAAGTTGAGGACACTAAAGCATTCATAAGAAGGCATGTCTCAAGTTCATGGAAAATGCCTTTGGTATGTGGGAAAGTCCCCTTCTTCTTTTCAGTATCAGTGGGCGTTATCTCAGTGGAAAGATGGAGTTGACAGAACATGGTGGGGGAGAGAAGGAATGAATTCTCCTGCTAAGATGAAGTAGGAAAACAAGGAAAACAGTGTTGAACATCTGCACTGGAGAATATTGTACTAATTAAGGCATATAAGTACAGTGGTGCCTCGCTAGAGAATGCCCTGTAAGACTAATTTTTCGCTTAACAAATAGATTTTTTTCAGCGGAGGAGGTTGCCTCACTAGACGAATTCGTTTTGTGAAAAATTCATCTAGCGAATCGCGGTTTCCCATAGGAATGCATTGAAATTCAATTAATGCGTTCCTGTGGGCAAAAAATAAAACAAAAATTCAATGCATTCCTATGGGATTCACTAGACGAATTTTTCGCAAAACGAATTGACTCACAGAATGAATTAAATTTGTCTTGCGAAGCACCACTGTACTATACAGTTGCAATTAAAGCAGGAGCCCCTTATCTTATAACATAGTACTGTACCTAAATGCCCCTGCACTGGAGGAAAAGCCTGTCACCTTGACTGGGTGACCAATTCTATATTCTGCAGAGGATTGCTTGCACAAATATTCCCTCCTGTTTAGAGAACCTGAATATTTGCAAGATAATAACAGGAAGCCCATACGCATGCTTCTGTTCTGCTTTTCTGACCCGTCAGCTCCTTCACTTCCCTGTACAACAGACCTGACTATGATATCAAGCTTGCATCTTAAAATGCTTTATCACATAATGAAATCAGTCCTACAACTGGCTCAGTTCTCTCCAAAGATGCTCTCTCTGAGCTGATTTTAGATGTTGTTGTTTAGTCGTTTAGTCGTGCCCGACTCTTCATAACCCCATGGACCAGAGCACGCCAAGCATTCCTGTCTTCCACTGCCTCCTGCAGTTTGGTCAGACTCATGTTGGTGGCTTCGAGAACACTGTCCAACCATCTTGTCCTCTGTCGTCCCCTTCTCCTTGTGCCCTCCATCTTTCCCAACATCAGGGACTTTTCCAGGGAGTCTTCTCTTCTCATGAGGTGGCCAAAGTACTGGAGCCTCAGCTTAACAATTTTAGATACAGTGCAGAAAAAAGAAAGTGTTGCCTCGGAGCAGGCTCTCCATATTATCCAATACTGTACATCTTTCCTGTGTCTTTCCTTTCCCCAGCTAATGCTACACTCATCATTTCTTTTGCTAATATAACGAAAGGGGCTTTGGTCACACCTATTCTTTGCCTTACAGGGTTCTGTGAAATCTAAACTAAACTAGAGGTGGAGAAATATCTGCCTTTCTGCTTATACAGGCAATGACCGATTTATGTGCGTCCGACTCAAGTGCAACTGCACACGCACGGGAAGTGGCCGGAAAAGGGGGCAGAATGGGGCAGGGAGGGGGGCATAACAGGGCAGAGCGGGCTCCTCTGCAAATTGGTTGTTGCCTGTTCTACAGATTTGCAAAACGATAAATTATGCTAGTAATGTTTTACACATTCCTTGAAATTCCAACATTGCCATTTTAAATGTGAAGCTGGACCTATACAAAAAACATACCTGTGTGATATTCTGTGCACCTGGTGTCAAGCTTAAACCAAACCTACCCTGCCTGTATATGCACTCCAGTAGGCCCCCCAGAGCCACGGCTCGCCCATGTGTTAATGCTGTATGTGAAGTGGCTGAGACCCCGAAGTTTATACAAGACCTTGCAAGTATGTTTTCTGCGCAAGCCCAGCCTACATTTAAATTGGACCTATTTAAATTGCCTGAGTAAAAGAGATCCACCAACGCAAAAAAATTATTCGCTTCGAATTTCTCTTGAGGTGAAATTTCTGTGATGATATAGATTTCGTATGCTACTGCATCCCTGAAGGGTCTGAGAAACCCGATCATGTGATGCTCTCCCAATTGAGAATTCTAAAAAGCTACAGGGAACAGGGGACACTATTTTCTTCATTCACTGATTATCTTCTCTTATCGTTATTATTCTTAGCAGCTCATTTCTCCTGCTCCTTTCCTTGGAAGTAAAATACCATTTCAATTTACAGGTTAGCGTTCCATTTTAATGTGCAACCATTCCTACTAAAAGGATAAGATGGAATTTATTTGTTCAGAACATAGGTCGTTACAGCAACTAGGACAAACAAGCTTTGATATATGTGGTACATAGATCATGTAAGATGGACATTCCCTGTAATGATGGAGTGGTGGAGGCACCGATGCAGAGTCCCCAGCTCAAGAAGGATATTTCAGTGCTAAAGATGGGGGGCTGTGATAAATAAGACTGGGGTGTCCCAGGCTGCATGACAGGAGCTACCTGCATGTTGTGGATTTCTGCCATCTACTCCTAATACATATCTAGAACAACACAAAGCATATTTAGGCACTGAGCCAGGAAAACAGCAACAAATGAATTGTTAATGGAAGGATATGCCAGAGGTGTTTCAGTAGAAAACAACAACAATCTATTCTCCTCCCATCCTTGTAGCTCAACAAAAACCTCCAGCAGTCAAGATCCTGGAGATTTTGTTCTGAGTGTAGCCCAAATTAATTTTATTCATTCCCTGATTGTGCATCATACATGTATGTGTGTATGCATACATGCTGTCAGGGTGTTGTCAAGAAGATTAAAACAATAAAACTATCCAAAAATACCAAAGGGAATAGGTTCCAGATCAGTGACAAGAGTGTATGGTTTGCATGCAAATGGTCCAAATTCAATCCCCAGCATCTTTTGGGAAAAACTCCTGTCTGAAACTTTGGAGACCAGTCAGGGTAGACAAGACAGATTTAAATTGAGCAATGGCCTGACTAACAGCGACAACAAAAAACAAACAACAGCCAAGTCAGATTCACTCTTAAAAGACTGGGGAAATAAAAGACATAACTTGGGCGGGTGCCAGGCGAGCCTTCCTGGGGGGAGCATGCCAAAAATCCACCACAGCTGAGAAAGCCCTCCTCGTTTGCAATACGCTAACTTCAGAGAGCAGGGTGACCTGCTGATGGGCCTCCAAAAGTCCAGAGCCTGGGCAGGTTCACAAGGGAGAAGGTGGTCTTTCAGGCATCCAGGTCCCAAGCTGCCTGTGGCTTTAAAGGTAAACCCTGACACTCTGAATTGGGCTTAGAAGTAGACAAAGTGTAGCTGTTTCAAAAGATGTGTTCCCTTGGACCAGTCTCTAACAACATGAAGTTTCCAAGAAGTTTTGAAAGGCAGCCCCATTTATATAGCATCTCAGAAGCCTAATCTAAAATTAGCAGAACATAGGTACCGGTAATAGTACTTTATTATTTGGCTTCCTGGAGCAAAGAATGTTTCAATTGGGATATCTGTGGTGTGTCTGAAGGGTGTTTCTTTCTTGACCCTGCAAAGGGCTATTTTGCCTGCCAGAACCCTGATACATGAATCTTATGGTCAGAACTTGAGATTTAGACTGTCGCACCTCATCTAACGCCATTCTCAGTACATCAAATTGAGTCTACTGCAGCCTTCTATAGCATGAACTTGCATCCCAATATTACACAAAGTCAGAAAAGCCAGCATCGTAACAAAGCAATTAATGGGGCTTAACATTTATCTAAAATGCTAATCAATTATAGCTGTTAAGTTTTCAAAAGGTTCAGAGGCAGCTTTATGAGTAAGTTACAAAGCTGTTTTAAAAGGCCTTGAAAGGAAATAAATGATTTTCAAGGCCAACGAGCTTGAAGCTAACTGGGTTCCCGTATAAGAATATAATGAGATCACTGCTTTTGAGTTCTTTTTAAAATTTTAGCCTCACACCAAACACGGCAGCATAATCAGCATAATCTCAAGTAGAAACCTAGGGCCAAAAACTTTATTACTGACCAAAATCAAGGTCACTGTTTATAAAGCTGTAGTTTGATCAAAGCCTGGTTTTAGATATCATGCTCACTGGTGAAAGAAAGAAAGAAAGAAAGAAAGAAAGAAAGAAAGAAAGAAAGAAAGAAAGAAAGAAAGAAAGAAAGAAAGAGAAAATTGATGCACTCAATTGGTTGACACTGTCCTCATTGGAGTCTGACTGTTGCCCATTTTTCAACCTGGCCACTGCCCTACCAAAAATCTGCCAGGTGGCATACTATCTTCTTGATGCACAGGTAAATTGAGCTATGTTAACGATGGGATGAAAGAGTATTGGCCGCTATACTGAGGTAAGTAGAAATTCTACATCCAGTTACCTGGAAATAAGTCACATTGAACTTGCTGGGACTTACCCCTGAGTAGAGAGTTCTAGGATTCTACTATAAAGTGCCTTTGGGCAAAATTGCATTTGTTAACAGTCACGTCATACAAGGTTGATTTTCTGATACAGTAAACCCACTGAAGAGAAGCAGTACTGGGCTGAACTAATACCAATATGAGAGACAATGTGAGAAACCTTCGCACACCACCTTGAGTTCCGCTATTTTGAAAGGTGGGATTTTTAAAATAGTGGTTGCACAGAAAAAGGTCTACCTGGTGCCTACCATCCTGTTCTTCTGGTGAAAATATATCTGTTTTTCCAGGCCTTTGAAACTACATTGTGGTTTTATGCTATGGATGTTTTAATCTCTGGTGCTTGGTCTTTTCCCTCTACTTCCATTTTTAGAGGCTTTCTAAAAGCTTACTTTGTAGCGACATTGCATGGGGATTTCGTGTTTTAATCCCCGCAAACTGCCCGGGGAACTTTGGTTATGTGGCAACCTATGAATTGCATAAATAAATAACATGTAGATTTTTCACAAGCAACAGCGCACACATTGTTTTGTGGGATGTACACATAGCAATATGTATGCTTGTGCAACCATCACGTAGTATTATTTATGGAGCTTTCCTTTCAATATTTCTATTCATCCTGATCCACAATACCTTTGGTTCCTATTTCTTTCTTGTCAGTAGAAACTAAAATGCTGTATAACACTGTTTACCATCGTGGAATAGCAACTGTTCACTTCAGGACGATAGGAGAAAATGAGAGAGACCCATTACTCATGCACCTTACAGCAGTGGTCCTCAACCTTGGGCCTCCAGATGTTTTGAGTCTACAATTCCCATTATCCCTGACCACTGGTCCTGCTAGCTAGGGATCATGGGAGTTGTAGGCCAAAAACATCTGGAGGCCCAAGGTTGAGGACCACTGCCTTACAGCATACTCCATGTGACTAACAAATATTCTCCTAAAAACCCCAAAATCCCGAGCCCTGCAATGCATTGCCAGCACCCAGACCACTGCAAACTGACAGCATATTATCAAGGCATCATAAGCAAATGCTCCCACAGTTTGCTGCTGTGGATGGCATTCTACTGCACATTGCATTTTGTCCCTTTATGCGATTAGATAGTAATGTGTCAGCAGGGGTAGAGGTGCTAGCAGCTACTCAGATAGCAAACAGCAGTTCAACCCTGTTTTTATCTTGTATATATATAAAAGCGGGATCTCGTGCAACCCACTCACAAGGGACAACTTTGCCTGCAAGGATTTCCATTGCTTGAAGTAAAACATGTGATGAGGGGAGTGAGCAAAACTACCAAACATCCTGTAATGTCAAAGGCATGGGGTATACAGGCAGAGAGATCCAACCATTGCTTTCATAGGCCCATGAGCCTGGAATTGCTGCCGGCCAATGTTAGGGCTATGTAATCTCATTCATCAGCATCACCAGCAAGCAGAGGCAAAACAGGTGAAGAACTGACACACAGCAGCATTAATGGCTGTTGTTTATCCCAGCATGGGGTTGAATAAGGGTTCCAAAACAAAAGATAGAGCCAGCTGTTTCCAGAGTGCCATACTATTTCTTACCCGGAGAGCTCAAGTCATTTCCCATTGGATTAAATCATGAGCAATTAAGTTATTAAAATAGTACTATTGACCCTACCTAAATTCTTCTGTGCAAATGACTGGTGTCTTGTTAGCAACATGACTGGAACCTTACAATAATATGACAATGTAAGATTGACAAACATCTTGGGAAGCTCGAGGTCCACGTTTTGTCCACAGGCACCTGCACAGGATATGAATATAGGAAAGAGTCTTTTTCTATGTCACACTCATCGACCTGCCAAATCCAGGTGGTCAGTAATCAAGAGAAGCCAGAGACATTTTATGCAACTTGTGAATCTACTACACATCTGAACAATACACAAACAACAAGAGAGATCTCTTCGCAATATGAATTGTTTTGGAACAAATTGTAAGTCTTCTCTGGATTCAGTTCATTTTTTTTGCACTTCTGACTTGTCTTCAAAAAGTGCTACTTCTAGTTTTCCCATTTGGGTGCTCTTTGCCATTTTAATCTTTAGGATAGCCCACTGCGTGAAATTCTTGCTATTGTTAATTTGGTGTACAGTGTGCCTCGCTTAACGAATGCCCTGCTTAACGAAATTTCCGCTTAACGAAAGGATTTTTCAAGCGGAGGTTGCCTCGCTAGACGAACTTGTTTTACGAAAAATTCGTCTAGCAAATCGCAGTTTCCCATAGGAATGCATTGAAATTAAATTAATGCGTTCCTATGTGCAAAAAAAATTAAAAAAAATTCTATGCATTCCTATGGGATTCACTAGACGAATTTTTCGTTATAAGAAAAGACCCGTGGAACGAATTAAATTCGTCTAGCGAGGCACCACTGTACTTGTTATATTTTTCCATACTGACAACAATTTTATATATGTGTGTGTGTGTGTGTGTGTGTGTGTACGCAAATTAATGATCCACTGGCCTGGCATTCTCTACCCCGATTGGCAGAGAAAGTTATTTCTCATCCCCAACCATTTGATTCTTTTCACTAGAGATGCCAGGGCCAAATATATCTTATTACAGTAATAGCAATAATGGCAATTCCCCCTCACTTTTGGAGATGTAAACACACACTGCTTTCTAGAGGCAGCAATAACTACCCCATTAACTTCCCTCAGAAAATATAAAATTACTCATACACGGAAGGCACCAGGTCATCATGAATCATTTATGCAGCCCTCTTAACATCATGAAGTGATTTTTTTCAGTACTTATCTCCCTCATCTTCATAGGAACCCTGTGGGGTAGGTCATTGTAACTTCCATGTTACAGATGAGGAAGTGAGGGAGGCAGAGAGCAACTTATCCAAGGTCACCCAGTGAGTCTATAGTTGCTCAAAGAGATAAATTTAATAGAGGAACAAGAACATTAGAATTCACACAAGCTGTTAAAATCGCCATGTTGATTTCTACCAGCCCAAATAGATTAGTGGGATGAGAGTGGATGGTGAAAACCTGCAACAGTTAGGGCCAATTTAGAGATACTTGTTCATTGCTCTCTGTTTTTCATCATTTGATCTTTATTACTCCATGTCCGATAGCTGAACACGTGAAGTGATATGAAAAGTCCAATAAGCATAGCTGCCAAGTTATCCCTTTTTTTAAGGGAAATTCCCTTATGCTGAATAGGCTTCCTCGTGAGAAAAGGGAAAACTTGGCAGCTATGCCAATAAGTGATGGTCTTCAGGCAAGTTCTGTGCATGCCTAGGCTGAAGAATCTGACTACCAAGAAGGAATGGGGCAAAAAGAAAACCTGAAACGTTTCATGAAGATTTATGTTGCAGTGGGGGGGGGGGTTTACGGTGCTAATTTGCTTTGGTGTTCTTGCTAATAACAAACATGGCTACCCCTCTATAATTTCCACATTAATCACATAAAACCAGTTCACAGGAACCATGCGACTGTCCTTTGGTGGGACACATGATACATAATACAGTGGTACCTGGGTTACGAACTCAATTCGTTCCGGAGGTCCGTTCTTAACCCGAAACTGTTCTTAACCTGAGGCGCGCTTTCGCTAATGGGGCCTCCCGTTGCCGCCTCATCACCGGCAGGTGATTTCCGTTCTCATCCTGGGGCAAAGTTCTCAACCCGAGGTACTACTTCCGGGTTAGCAGAGTTTGTAACCCGAGGTGTTTGTAACCCAAGGTACCACTGTATCCCATTGTTCTCAGATGCTAAATCAGGCTTTGATTAATGCAGGCATGGCCAAACTTGGCCCTCCAGCTGTTTTGGGACTACAATTCCCATCATCCCTTACCATGGGATGGATGATGGGAGTTGTAGTCCCAAAACAGCTGGAGGGCCAGGTTTGGCCATGCCTGGATTAATGTATTGGATGAGACAAAGCTAAATGACATTTATAAGCTACAAGAACCCCACTGCCACTCATTCACAAAGATCAGTTGAGTTCTTCCAAAGACAAGTACGGTGGTGGCAATGGTGTTGGAGGCTCCAGTTTGTTTTCCAAGCAGCAGACCATTGCTATGCCCCCTACATCACCCCCTGCTTTTTGAAACTCCACTGTGAGCGAAGACAACGGGGATGTTCTGAGAGCAGTGGAAGCAGCTTGAACAAACACTTGGAACACAAACGCCTGAGACTGAAGCAACCATAGGCACCAACTATTGGGGGCCCGAACACCCACAAATTTTTTTGACACCCACAACGTGTGCTCCAACATGGCTTCCGGTTTCTACCGAAACTCACGTCGGAGGCCCGATGTGACCTCTGAGGCAACGTCAGAGGCTCTGCCATACATTCAACACAACTAGTCACGTTGGGGTTCTCACGAGACCTCGGACATGATCTCCAAGGCTCTGTGAGGCCTCAGAGATCACGTCCAAGGCCCTGCCAGGCCTTCTGATGCAATGTCCGGTACAAACCAGTCACGTCGGAAACATCTGGAGGGCTGAAGTTTGGGGATGCCTGATTTATAATGTAGTCCTGCATTACAGGTGATGACTTGCCCAAGGCTATCCAGCAAAATTTGAGTTGAGACTCAGCTATACAGCTGCAAATAAAAATGTTTTAAGTGTGTTGTAAAGTGCATTATACAAATGGGACACTAGATGGCGGTGGTGAGCTATGGCAAATTCAATATATTTTTCAAAACATGCTTTAAAAAACATTTTCACAAGGTTTTTTATGTGTGTCTAGATTCCACCTTCCTTCCTTCATTTACTAAGTTATATATGTACGTATCTAGTTCCCTACTGAAATCATTGCATGGTATCTAAGCACAGGTTTATGGCTAATGTTTGTCACACAGTAAGCATTGAACCTATAACCCAATTAAACTGAACTACATGAGTTCAAAATGTGTTATGCATCAGGTTGCAACATCTGACCAGAATGCTGGTGTCAAAGCTCTCTTTTGTGTGCAAGGCATTTGTGTGAGTTTAAGTAACCAAAAACATTGCAGCTGTGGTTTTCCACTCTTCATGACAAAAATGACTTAGACCTATTCTTTAAATAAACAGATGAATGGTTATTTTAGTATTGATAATAAACACTGGATCTGTAGAAAATCATCGTGCACCAAGGGATTTAGCAAATTCCTTCCAGCAGGGTGTCTTAAATTGCAGGTGTGATTCAGCCACTTTGGGCCATGTAGCACAAGCCTGTAGATTGTCTACTCTGAAGTAAGGAAAAGGTGGCAATGAGGACACCCAAACATGCCTAAATAATGCAATTTTTGCTCTTGTATTGGACCCAAGTGTAATTTTGAGGATCTTTTGCAAGCTGTTTTAATAGCCCCCTGGGGGCCATATAACAGGACATACATGCTTTAAATAAATAAATGCAAGAAGCAAAATTTGCATGTCACTTCCCATGGCTACTTTACATGCTCCATGTCTGTAATCATCTCCTTCTGAAACAGCTAAATCAGAGAGCTTCAGAATCTATATGAACCTGGGTATCATGTTATTTGCTTTCCCCATTTTGAGTCTTTAGCAGCTGCACTGCTGGGGGAAAATAGTTTCAAATTCCAAGGTGCCAGAATCATATTATTTCGAGGCAGCACATAAGCCTTTTCAAGCACCAAGTGTTTAAACAGTAGAACAACAGATCACAATTTTCCAATTATTATATATTATTATTATACTCGCTTTTATAACAAAGAGCTGGGTGGGTGGGTGTGAAAATTTGAGAATCTTAAGGAACCTCCATACTACACAATTTCCCAGTATAAACTGATATTTTAAATATTGTGTCTGCCATATATATATTTTTATAGGTAAAGACAACCAAGAGAGGAAAGGCTAAGGTCGCAGTTCCAACTATGCTTACTGAGGAACAAGCTTCGTTCAACAAAGCATAACTTACAAGCTGACCTGCATAGGATCATGCTGCACATCTTTGTAATTCAAAGATTTGTCATCTTCAACCTGTAATTTCTACACCATGCAGTCCATTTTATAATACACCAGTCAGTGTACTTCTACTCATTTGGTTCCCATGCTGGCAATGTGATTTAATGACTTAATAATTAAAATAAATGCCAAGTTAAACTACTAACCATTTGCACATGTGCACTCAATGCACAACACACATGGACATCTGCTATGCATTTTAGGCATGAGACAAAACTATGACCTCTAACCATCTATCTGGAAAATCGTTAGCAGGCTGGCCGTCTGCAAGTGGTATTTCTGAGCTGGTGAGCAGGACCCAAAACGCCACTTAACATTTTACATGCTCGACTAGGACTCTGGACACAGGAAAGGCCTTTGGCACCTCATGCTAGCATGTTCAGGAAACGAGAGAACCTAAGAGTAGAGCTAGTAGTTCTCTTCTCTCTCCCCCACAGCATTCTGGAAAATAATAGAAGATAATAGAAGATTCCTGCTCACCCAAAAAATGTTTCTACTCAATTAAGGCTGCAATCTGGCCCTGGATAATATATTTGGAAGGTCAGGATTGCAGGTGGATATGACTTGAAAACATTGTTTCAGTAAAAAAAATATGATTAATAAATCTGCCACTCTAGCTTACCAAACGTTCTCCACTGTCATTTCTCCCTTCTTCAGACAAATATGCTATTGCTTACTTTTGGCATACTTTTCAGCAAAAGACTGCATAAACAAGGGTTACTTTCAAGTCTGATAAAAGTACAGATATGCAGATTTCACTGTCGTGAGCACTGCACTGCAGATCTAAATATCTAGACCTGCCAAACTAGCATTGCCATGGAGACAAAACTAATGTGCTGTGACCACATTTCCTACTTAATACCATCTGGATCACGCAAACATTTCAATTGTGCCAATCTCGCCTTCACTTTTTCTTTTTCTTTTTTTTTATGTACTGCCCCATTTTTCACAAACACAAGCTACACCCTAATACATTGTTCACAGCAGAAGCTTCCTGCTTGCTCCACTGAGCCTCTGGCTAGCTCAGCAGATGTTAAGAATGCAGATTCATGAGGTCCACCTCCATTCTCATGAGTGAAACTGTAGCAGTCCACTCTCATAAACCAAGGCAGCATTACATTTGCACAGGGCCTATGTTGGATGCAATTCCTACACAAATTATGTGGCAACCATACTCCTTTCAGTGTGATTCATTTCATGTAAAAGTTCTGACTCAATGAGAACGCAGAACTGGTCAGAGGTAGGTGCTTCATATGTATACATGAAGCTGATTCGAACATTGGCATGAGTCCTTTTAAGATAAAGATGCTGTTGTTGGGCAGTTTCATCTGGGACTTAGGTGAATGGCCTGTTCTTTCATAGGATTGTGCTTCCTCTGAAGGAGCTGGTACACAGTTTAAGTGATGCTCCTCAATTCCGTCTTGTTACTCCCTGTCCATTTGAATTTGGTAGACAGCATCACCGTTGCCATGGCTTTTGGGAGTTAACACTGATGTTCAGCGAATAAGATCTGTGATGGGTTGCATAGTGCTTTTATTGAGTTTTACATTTTGCTGATTTAATGGGATATTGATGGTTATTTTCTTTTAACTGTTGTTACCCATCCTGCGATCTTTGGATTAAGAGCAGGATGCTATTTATTCAATTATTAAATACACAGCCTGCCCTTCCTCCCATAGGAGACAGGGGAAAATGTAAACTAAATAAATAAATAACACTAGAGAGTCCTGTTTGTGAACTGGAGCTTCGCAGATTTAAGAAGAATTTCAGATTGGATTTAAAGTCGGGGGAAAACTTTTTTAGGTTTCCCAGGATGGGTGTAAGCTAAGGAAAAATGCTAGCATTTACTCTCAACCCATGACTAGGAAAAAACCAGGGAAGCCCACAACCGCACCTTACATTGAAAATACTGTGTGACCTCTTTAAACAGCCACGGTTTTCGCCAAATAATTCTGGGAGATGTTGCTTGTTAAGGGTGCTGAGGGTTGTTAGGAAGCCCCTGCCAGGCGAGTCTCCCTGGGGAGAGCATTTCACAAGCAGAGAGCCACCACAGAAAAGGACTGTTCTGGTGTTGTCACCCTCCGGACCTCTCACAGAGGAGGCAAACAAAGACAACATCAGGTGATAATTTCAGGGTTCAGGTCAGTTCATATGGGCAGAGGTATGTTGTGATCCATGATCACTGCAGGTGGTGACAGCAGTCACGAAATTAAAAGACGCCTGCTTCTTGGGAGAAAAGCAATGACAAACCTAGACAGCATCTTAAAAAGCAGAGACATCACCTTGCCTACAAAGGTCCGTACAGTTAAAGCTATGGTTTTCCCAGTAGTGATGTATGGAAGTGAGAGCTGGACCATAAAGAAGGCTGATCGCCGAAGAATTGATGCTTTTGAATTATGGTGCTGGAGGAGATTCTTGAGAGTCCCATGGACTGCAAGAAGATCAAACCTCTCCATTCTGAAGGAAATCAGCCCTGAGTGCTCACTGGAAGGACAGATCCTGAAGCTGAGGCTCCAATACTTTGGCCACCTCATGAGAAGACAAGACTCCCTGGAAAAGACCCTGGTGTTGGGAAAGATGGAGGGCAGAAGGAGAAGGGGACGACAGAGGACGAGATGGTTGGACCGTGTTCTCAAAGCTACCGTACCAACATGAGCCTGACCAAGCTGCGGGAGGCAGTGGAAGACAGAAGTGCCTGGCGTGCTCTGGTCCATGGGGTCACAAAGAGTCGGACACGACTAAACGACTAAACAACAACACCAACATGTTGTGAACATGACCAAGACTACATAGTCGTACAGCATGATTTAAAGATGCTTGAGGAAAGTGGAAGCCGATGGTTAACACAGAGGAGGGCTTAAGTGACCTCCAGACTATCACTGTAGTACAGAGACTCTTGAGCCAAGTCTTGAGCCAAGAGGATCCACTCATTTTCCCTCTCAGACTAATCTACAGAGCTGATATGAGGAGGAAATGCCTGAGCTAGGACAGAACTGACCCATCAACTACAATGTAGAAGTGTGCGCCTTCTTAGCCCCGAAACCAAAGCATACAAGAAGGGGGTAAGGAAAATTCAGGGTAGCCCCTCACACACACCCTTTCATCTAACTCTTCTTGCCTCCATGGGGAGAGGTCTGCTTAACCTCTGACAAACATGGCTTAGTGCATGATCTTATCAGACGCGTTTCACAAACCGAACAAGGGTGACCGATCGAAGCTAAATGGCTCCTCTTGTCTCTAGACATTTTTTAAATCGTGCATTAGATGGAATGTATTATGTTTGCCTGAGCATCCCCGCCAGCCAAAAAGCACTTACACAATTTATCCTCCACCAGGAATTGAGACCATTTCAATAAGCAGAACTCTCGAAGGCACTGAGGCAGGTATTAGCCTTAGTGCTCCCTTCTCTTGATTGCAGAGCATATGGAAGGCATCTTCCAGGTAATTTGTCAAGATCCTCCAGGAGTTGATGTAGACACCAAAAGACAGATAACTTTCAGGCTGCTTATTACTTTGAAGTGTTTTCAGTCATAACACTCCCTTATAGTTTCATTTCAGTACATGTCAGAGAAAATGCAATAATAAATTATTATGTTTTCTTTTCCAAATAAATAAATCTTCTCCCAGATCCTGATCATAGAATTGAGTTCAAAGGGACCCTGAGAGTCATCTGGTCCAACCTCTTGCAATGTAGGAATATTTTGCCCAAAGTGGGCTCAAATCCACAACCCTGAGAGATTAAGAGTTTTAACTAAGCCATATTAGTATAATATATTTTATATCAGAAATGAGTGGGCATTTGTTCAGAAATGTTCACAGATGAAACTAAAGCAACAGAAAAGAGAATTATGTTGACTTAAAACTATTCTGATACTTTTCTCTCTCGACACACACACAAAATTTGGCTTGTTTTCAAAAACGAACACATTTATTGCTCAGTTTTAACCAAAGAAAGCCAAGATGAAATATTTTCTCTCTAGCCAACATACAGAAGGAAGATTTGCACATGTCTAATGGGTGCCCAGTATTCACGCCATGAGATGATCCTGTCTGTGGTGGCTTCTTTCTACAATTCTCGTTTTATATGAACAGTTCACTACATGGGTAGCTGTGATCAGAATGATGCCCGGACACTTGAACCGGGCCTGAACCGTGTTTCTCAATACAATTACAGGTACTTTGAAACAAATCACTGTTATTCCAACGAAGCTTGAATCCAAATAGAACAGAAAAGACTGCCATAAATCTAAGACATATAAGGAAATGCAATCAAAGCAACAGCAGACCTACTATTTCTAGCTACTGTGGTGGAACAGCAATTCCCAGGAAGATCATTCCCAGTTTCAGTGCAAAGAAACCTACTGGTACCCTTATGGATGCAATCAGAGCCTTGGTACAAGGACAACAGGTGCCATTATTATTATTATTATTATTATTATTATTTAGTTTTTATCCCAAAACTCGCTCCTAAAGGAGCCCAGGCCAGCAAACATTTTTAAAGAAAACAAACACATTTGCCTCTAAGAATTCCGAAGTTGCCAAAAAGTATGTTTTTCAGCTGGTAAATGTCTGGGTGAACAGGGATGTTTTTAAACTCCACCTAATGAGGTAGACAGGCACACCTTACACTCAGAAGGGCATCCCATGAGTGGGGCACTGCTACCAAAAAGACCCTGTCACAGGTCAGCAAGTCATAGCACCTATAACAAGCATTTTAGACCATTCAAAGTACAGTGGTGCCTCGCTAGACGAATTTAATTCATTCCACGGGTCTTTTCTTATAATGAAAAATTCATCTAGCAAATCCCATAGGAATGCATTGAAATTTTTTGATTTTTTTTTTTTTGCCCATAGGAACGCATTAATTGAATTTCAATGCATTCCTATGGGAAACTGTGATTTGCTAAACGAATTTTTCATAAAACGAATTCGTCTAGCGAGGCAACCACCACTAGAAAAAACCTTTCGTTAAGCGGAAATTTCGTTAAGCAGGGCATTCGTTAAGCGAGGCACCACTGTAGTTACTTCATGACAGAGGGAATATTTAAACCAGGAACTTCCTTTTTCACTGTTAAGTCTCTTAGTTCAGTTCAGACTTCATATTGCTTTCTTAAGGTGTGGTTTGCAGGCCTTTTGGTAATGCAGAAATCCTTGGTGGGAAACGTACCCCTCTTCAAACTGGTGCAATTTTTAGTATGGCAACCATATGTGTACAGAGGTTCTCTGATCCAGTCAATCCCTACTGTGCACTTTTGCGCCAGCTGCAGGATGCCATGCAGATGAGGCCTGTTTTCTCTGTTCTTCCTACTAAAGCCTTTGCAAGGAAGAAGTAAAGCAGGGAGCACTGGACCCTGAGCCTTTGCCCAGAAATGCCAAAAAAGAAAGAACGGGGGGGGTGGGGGGTGGAGAAGAGAGAAATCCAAGGCTCAGCTCAAAATAGGATAAGACAAACGTAGAAGTGTGTTGGGAGGCGTCTCCTGTCTGCAAGTTCATGGCTCCGCAGCATGAGCTGGCAGGGCATGTTGGCAAACAACCCAAGTAACTATGGTGGCAACTTGGCCAGTTTCCTCATGGAAAATGAAAGCAGACTGACGTTCAGTGAATAGTTTGCACTGTTGCTGCTGGTTAGGGGTGGAGAGGCATTTTTATTCATTGTATTTTCTGATTTCTGGTCATTATTTATTTTGCTCAAGTTGTTTCCAACCAGCCTTTCTACAAAGAGTATATGAAGCGGCTAATAGCAGAGAATATATCATTGGCATTTGAGTGTCGATTGCTGCTGTTGGGGATGGAGTTCGTTTTAAAGATATATTTTTTGTCATTTCAATGGTGGTGAGGGGGGGTCTTTTGTGAATTTTAGTCTGCTTTATTGATGTATTCACCAGAACAGCCTGTTTTATTACATGTTCAACTCTGGTTCTTGTGCTTTGTATTTAAAATGTGTCCGTTTTATGCCGTACATCACCTTGGAACAATTCATACAGCAATTAATAAGTTTAATAAATAGATCACAACATAAAAATACACAAAAAAGGGTAAATATATGAAATATTCCCATCACATTTTTATCTTCAGAACAGTAGCAGCCAAACACTTCTATTAATGGAAGTTGTGGTACTCAGAATTCTAGTTACAATCCTTTAAATACAGGTACTCCCATATTTTCTAAAAACTAAAGTATCTTAAAAAATAACCAAAGTATAATTAAATACTATACCTCTACTTACGAATAACTCTACTTATGAATAACTCTACTTACGAATGGAGCTCCGTCCGCCATCTTGGATGCGGTTTAGATAGGGTTTTTTCTACTTACGCATTTTTAGATAAGGGTTGCTTCTACTTACGAATTTTTTCTCCCAATGCATTCCTATGGGATTCGACTTACAATTTTTTTCGCCTTACAAATGTGCATTCGGAATGCATTAAATTCATAAGTAGAGGTACCACTGTACATTAAAATCAGGATTCAATACTATTCCATGGGGATCAGAGCAATATACATGGCCTATTTCATTTTATCCAAATAACACTTCTGTGAGAAAGATTGTATCATTAATTGTCAACTTGTGGGTCATGACTCACAAGTGGGCCACAGCCTAGCCTGATGGTGGGTCCCCTCCGTGGCATTTTCACCATACCCATATATGGCAAAAATAAATAAATCCCATAACGTATGTTTGGACTGATGGCGGGTCTTGGGTCTTAAAAGGTGGCAGATTAAAAACTCTACACCTGACATACACTCTTTTTGCATATGACCAATGCACATGTGAAGGGACGTGGGTGGTGTTGTGGGTTAAACCACAGAGCCTAGGGCTTGCCAATCAGAAGGTCGGCAGTTCAAATCCCCGTGCCGGGGTGAGCTCCCGTTGCTTGGTCCCAGCTCCTGCCAACCTAGCAGTTTGAAAGCACCTCAAAGTGCAAGTAGATAAATAGGTACCGCTCCAAGCGGGAAGGTAAATGGCGTTTCCGTGTGCTGCTCTGGTTCGCCAGAAGTGGCTTTGTCATGCTGGCCACATGACCTGGAAGCTGTATGCCGGCTCCCTCGGCCAATAACGTGAGATGAGCGCCGCAAACCCCAGAGTCAGTCACGACTGGACCTAATGGTCAGGGGTCCCTTTATCTTTATCTAATGCACATGTGTGTTTGTGTTTTGCTGCATACCTGCAAGAGGTGTCTGGAATCAATTACGGCTTCCTGCTCCAGCCACAAATAATGGAAAATGCATTTGTGCATTTATCAAATATGAATGAGCACGCGACTCATGCACTTTTCTGCCTGGATAATAACTTTTCTATAGAAAATTCATCTAGTGCAAAGAAACCTTAAGAAGGCCTCAGCATGCTTAAATATCTCATCTTCCCCCACCTGCCACAACACACTCACACCTGTTCCCTTGTTGCATCTCCAACAGCCTATATCTCCTCAGCCTATATTCCATGATCATCGGAGAATATCCTGAAACTGCAAACATTTTCTATCAGTTAAGTGTACGTTTTGGCACATTTCCCAGATATAGTAATTGGTGTTATTACGATTGGATCAGAATTGATTTCTCCTTTGGAAATTCAGCTTTGATAAAGTGACAAAATTATATACAATAGCCTCAAACTCTGGGTCCAATTTTAATACTCAGGACAGGTCCCAGATACAACCCGTTTCATTTTGCCTTGTCATGGGAGAGAACAGAATGTAGAGCACAACTGTTGTCTATTGCACATATATACACAATCAAGCTCAGGAAATTTCTCTGAAAGGTCTACAGCAGGCATCCCCAAACTGCGGCCCTCCAGATGTTTTGGCCTACAACTCCCATGATCCCTAGCTAAGAAGACCAGTGGCCAGGGATGATGGGAATTGTAGTCCAAAACACCTGGAGGGCCGAAGTTTGGGGATGCCTGGTCTACAGCAGTGTTGGCCAAACTTGGGTCTCCAGCTGCTTTTGGACGACAACTCCCATCATCCCTAGCTAACAGGACCAGTGGTCAGGAATGATGTGAATTGTAGTACCAAAACAGCTGAAGACCCAAGTTTGGCCAACATTGGTCTACAGCAGGCATCCCCAAACTTCGGCCCTGCAGATGTTTTGGACTACAATTCCCATCATCCCTGGCCACTGGTCTTCTTAGCTAGTGATCATGGGAGTTGTAGGCATCTGGAGGGCCGCAGTTTGGGGATGCCTGGTCTACAGGATGTGGGAACTGTAAGTTCTATTAACGTTATTGGGCTCAGCATCAAAACAATCCTCTATGGGACAAATGCTAAACACTCTATGAAATGACTAGAATATATCCTCTCTTGTGAGTTGAACAGAATGAGAATTAAGGGAAGTGTGGTCACTTTTAGGACTCAGCCTAGCTATGGACTGCTTCAACATATTACAGAAGGACAGGACACTGTGTCTTCGATCCAGCTGAACTGCAGACTGAAAACTGTGAAAAGCTACAGGGCTTGTCCTTGGGGCAGCAAACATTGAAAATGCCAGAGCATAATTCTGTTATAAGGGTGCGTAGGGACAGATTGAACAAAAACTGGAAGTTGTAGAACTGGATGTCCACATTTTTAAAACAATTAAAAAAAATTTTTTTTTAAAAAATCCTACATTTAGAATCACGACAACACGCATAGTGCTCTCCTTCTCCTCTTTTTTATTCTTAAGACCAGGCACGGCAAACTCTGCCCTCCAGATGTTTTGGGCCTACAACTCCCATCATCCCTGACCAGTGGTCCTGTTAGCGAGGGATGAAGGGAGTTGTAGTCCCAAAACATCTGGAGGGAGCAAGTTTGCCTATGCCTGCTTAAGACGAAACGCTGAGATAGTTAAGGCTGAGAGACAGCAACGAGCCAAAGTTAATTTAGCCACGTTATTGCCTGGGTGGGGATTTAACTTCAGTCTCCCTATATATATCTTAAGTGCCAAAAGTGTTAGAGAAGATTAACAAAAGGTACGGTCTCCAACAGTCAGCTACATGAATATCACCAGGGAAACCGTGATAATTTCAGCAGAATATTCTCTCTCTCTCTCTCTCTCTCTGTGTGTGTGTGTGTGTGTGTGTGTGTGTGTGTGTGTGTGTCTGTGTGTGTTTCTAATGAAAATCTCAGCTTTGCTTTCACCTACAATAGACAAGAATGCAGGATGTTCAAAGAAATTACATTTTATTTTCTTCCCCCTCCTCCAAATCGATTAATTCTAGCTCCATCATAAAAACTGAAAGACTGCCAGTATCTCCCCCTCATGCAACCTTACAACATTCCTAATTAAAATTTAAACCCAGAGGCTGAGTATAAAACCCCGTATTTGGAATGGGAAAAGTCTCAAAACGAAAACCTATATCCAGGTCAAGAAGCAAGACCACACACACTGCCAAAGTAACAAAGAATTCCAAACATGTTATTCAACGCTGTTTAAATATTAAAAGGTTGACTAACAGAAAGGATATCCAAGATTTTCCCCACCTTTCTACTGCAACAAGTGGATACACGGGGGATTTTTAGTTGGGTCTACTAAATCTTCAAGCAACAGGACAACAGTATTAGGCTCAACACTGATTGATTGATTGATTGATTGATTCATGCATATATTTCCCCCTGAAAGTCTCATTTCGGATTAAACTGCCCCATTATAATTGCTTTTGAGATTATATCAAGTGAGATGAAAGCTCTGCCTGGGTTTTTGATCCGCAATGGCTCATTCACACATGCAAGCAATCACTTAATTTGCTTTTACTAAGAACAAAACAGGGAATTTACTATATCCTATTGCATGTGGATCACATTTGGTTTGGTGTGTGACAAGTTGCGCAGGTCTGTATCAGATATCGCAAGATTGGGTGTAAAATCCATAGCGCCTTTTCCAGGTTCATACACAGTCCAAAAAGTGCACTTTGGAAGTTGGGGGAGGGGACAGGGGGCGGGCAGGACTAATTGCTATATCAATTAAGGGCTACCTGAATGAGCTATTACAGTTAGTAACATCAATAAGCATAACAGAACAAAAGCACATATTTCAATGAAAATGAAAATAGAATTTCGAGGGACAAAAGAATGTGATAATTATTTATTTGATCATTCCCAAAGATTGTTAGAAGCCAGAAGGGGGACATTTGTAAATCGACTATATATGTCTGAAAACGGCACTGAAATAATCTGTTACGCATTAGACAAATTTGGCCATCTGGCTCATCCAGTATATTTGATGCTGCCAGAATTCAAAAACAGTAATTAAAAGCTACCCAGTAATCAAACACACACGACTCAGAATCTGTTGTTCATCACTATAAATCAATGCCTGACCCTCAGGTGGCCCTTTTCATTGGTGCCTCAGCTTTGTAATATGAACAGAAAAGGGCAGCCACAGCAGAAAGGATTGTGCAAAATGCTTATAGGGGTGTCTGCCCAGCTACAGAAATACCCGCCCAATTTGCAACTAGTGTTTGCATTTTTAAAATTAGTTTCCCTTTGCACATACTATATAAATTACAAAGTTAAACACCTAAAGTGCCACTGAAATCAAGGATATTTAAATATACTTCACTTCCTCTAAATCAGGCATCCCCAAACTGCAGCCCTCCAGATGTTTTGGCCTACAACTCCCATGATCCCTAGCTAAGAGGACCAGTGGTCAGGGATGATGGGAACTGCAGTCCAAAACATCTGGAGGGCTGAAGTTTGGGGGTGCCTGCTCTAAATCATGCCACAAACAATGACAAAGGACAGTTTTCCAAAAGTCTTTAAACCAGATGTGTGATTCTCCAGACTCCCAACACAGTACGGCCAACAGTCAGAGATTATGGGAGTTCAACAACATTTCAAGGGCTTCGTTTCCCAGGAATCCAGGATAAAGAAAATGAAAATGCAGAAACTGGTTCCATCCCATGGTATGCATGGAGCCATATGCTATGATGACCACCTAGCTTATCAATATAGCTGCTCCAAAATACAGGTGCAAAGGTACTGTAAAATCTTTCTCACCATTGACAGAATAATACAGATGATCAGCTTGATCAAGGAGTAGCTTGAGTATCCTAGGAAGTTACTGCTTGGCTCATGTGTAGCATCTCAATGGGAGCCCTTCAGTTGCCCAGAGAAGTTAGCACTTCAGTTATAGTATTACTGTACAAGTCAGAGAATGGGTGAGCTAAAAGCATCTGCTTCCCAGTATTCACAGAGACGTAGCTAGCTAGAAAATCAAATATCAGGAGGGGAAGCCTCTTTTGTTTAGATTATAAGAAGAGGAATGGCAAAATTCAGATGACAAAGTCAGCGCATGGCATGACCTGAACAATAACAGTCCTATTCCTGAAAATAGTTCTCTCAAGTTTGCACATTCACTTTAAGGCAGATACAAACATATTATGTCAGAAAGGTGAATTTACCCTTCCCCTGAAATGCCAGCCTGGAATAAAAATTAGATATGGGAGAGTTGCAATGGGCACTATTTAATTACATGTCTTGTAGACTCTTTGCATACATAATCATTAGCTCCAGCATTGAATTGTGCATGTGTGCGTATGCACACACCCTTTGTTATAAAGAGTGAAGGTCAATCCCTATGAAACTCTTCTGAGAAGGTGAAACTGAAAAGGGTGTGCTGTATTTTAACTGTCTGCCCAACCTGAAACGCTGGTTACTTCTATACAGGCAATGATTCACATTGGAACCTCACTGTGAAAAGAGACCAGTTGTGCACACTTTTTGCTCCTGTCCATTTCCTATTCATTTCCTTGATGTCATCAAGAGAGGCTCTGCACTCCTGTGTATGGCTAAATTTGACAGGATATGAAGCAGGGTCTCTGCAGTGGTGGTGCCCTCTCTACAGAACATTCTTTCCAGTGAAGACTACCCAGCTAAAGCTGTTTTAAAACTAAAACACTGTTAAGTTTGGTTGATGATTTTAACCTTGTTTTACCCTTGTGCTTTGGTTTTCAGCTTGCATCGTTGCCAATATTTTTGTTTTAGGTTATGTTACAGAGTGATCATGGTATTGAAAATTTAAATACACTGGATCAAACAAGTTTATTGTAAAAGCAGCCTAGACGTTATAAATAATTTTCAATATGACTTAAAGTCAGGAGCTGTCAAAACCAGCCTTCAAGCTGGATTCAGAACCAGAGGAGAAGCCAATAAAGGCTATCATTCTCCAAGCAACATCCCAGACTGAACAAGAAGCTTTCACAGCATTTCCTAAAGAGGTAAGTCAATGGTAAGCCTGAAAGGACCGAGTCATTTCTGTACCCGAGAAAAGAAGTATTGTGTCCTGATCAAGGGAAGCAATAGTCCCACTCTGTTCTGCCTTGGACTCTTTGAGGCCCAAAATATTCAAGTGCTGTGGTCTAGATCAGGGGTTGTCAACCTGGTCCCTACCACCCACTAGTGGGCATTTCAGGGTTCTAGGTGGGCAGAGGGGGTTTTTCCGGCAAAAGCTTAATCCTCCTTCCATTGAGCACTGGTGGGCGGTAAGGAAATTTTACCATCAAGAAAGATGCATGGGGGGGTTAGGTATAAAAAGGTTGGCTACCCCTGGTCGAGGGTGACTTGCCAATCTGCAGCCCCAGTGGTCCACCACTTAGGGCAGCTTTGCACATTGCTGTGCAATGTGCCCTAACAGCTCCTAACACTTGTGTATGAAAATGTTTCTATTGAACTGTACCCATACCTAATCTGTCCACAAAAGACAAACCAAACTGTGCTGATCTTCCCATCAGATTTATTTTTCTAAAACTCCTTTCATCCAGATTCTTGTTTTTGTGAGTCCCAGAAGGCAGAGGCATGTTTGTTCTGTTTCTATTATCACTTTGAGACATGTTTCGGAACAGTTACCACCTTGGGTGGTGGGGTAAATTAAAGATTTCCTCCCCTAGCAGAAGACAACTGTTTCCCTGATGAATTGCTTCTTTTTCTTGGTTTCACTCTATTGGCCTCACTTCAGCATTTGATACTTCCATAGGGCTGTCATTATCATATGGGTACCTCCAAGCCCTGAAAGTAATCATCTTCACCCCTGTTCTTTTGTCGTGCAGGCGAAAGGCTATTATTCCCCCTTTCACACCAAGGAATGATGACAAGAGAGATTGGCAACTCAGAGCTTAAACAAGCCGAAATAGCTCAGATCAAATAAGGGCCACAACAGCAGCAGCAGCAAAACATTTGGTGGCAAGAAGTCAATGTGATTTGTATATTGATTCACATACCACCCCCAACCCCATGAGAACCAGATTCCTTTTCGAGGAGAGGGCACTGTAGGTTTAAAGCATCTTTATAACACTTTCGTTTCTCGTTTTCAGCAGATGCTACAGCGGCACTGCATCAAGCACTAAATCACCCAAGTAGGAAGGGCTAGAATCACATCAACTCCAGTCCCAAAGCAACGGTATCGTTCCTGAAACCCCAAAACTGCTTTTCTCCAGAAATCGCTTAATGAATCAAATCCATATAGGTTACACAAAAACAGCTGCATTGAAACTGTTTCTTAAGCTCTGCCACATGAATACGCCATACATTGCAGTGCCTGTTACCAATGGAAGTCCAGGCCACAATAAACTAGCAACTGAAACGTGGACCTCCTGAATACAAGCCATGTGCTCTGAGCTATTGGAGCGCCACACTTTCCAGTGAAATTTTTTGCAGGGTGGAGGTGGAAGGGCTTGCGGTTTTGTCGTGGGGAAGCAAGTATTGGAGGTTTGTGGTGTTTTTCATAGAAACATAGAACTGTAAAGGTAAAGGACCCTGGATGGTTAGGTCCAGTCTAGCTTTACTATGGGGTATGGCACTCCTCTTCCTTCAGGTCAAGGGAACTGGCGTTTGTCCACGGACAGCTTTCCGGGTCATGTGGCTAACATGACTAAGCCACTTCCGACACAACGGGATACCGTGACAAACGCCAAAGCGCACAAAACCGGCGTTTACCTTCCCGCCACACCGGTACCTATTTATCTACTCATCTACTCATACTGGTATGCTTTCGAATTGCTAGGTTGACAGGATGCTCACCCCCATTGCATGGACTTGAACTGCCGACCGGCAAGCCCAAGAGGTTCAGTGGTTTAGACCACAGCGCCACCCGCTCCCTTCATAGAACTGTATACTTGGAACCCACTGTGATGCAGGAATGTAGAGCTCAAACCCATGGCCCTGAGATTAAGAGTCACATGCTCTACTCATTCACAAATATGAGAGTTGAACATGGTACATTAGTTCTCTCAAAAGCAATCGGGATACAAGTTATTTCTTAAAGTTATTTCTTATATGTATGAGTCAACTTATAAGGAGTGCATAACCTGTAGCTGTCCAGATGTTGTTGAACTCCCAATTCCCACCAGCCCCAGCCAGCATGGCCAATAGGATGCTCAGTAAGTCAGTGTTTCTCAACCAGTGTGCCTCCAGATGTTTTGGGACTACAACTCCCATCATTCCTGACCACTGGTCTTGCTAGCTAGGGATGATGGGAGTTGTAGTCCCAAAACATCTGGAGGCACACTGGTTGAGAAACACTGCAGTAAGCAACATGTGCCAACCATCAAAGACATTCAAAAACATCTTCCACTACACACTACATAACAGCCTATGAATGGTTGTTTATTTGTCATGCAGCTCATGTATCTGGTTTAGTGGGGCTTCCCGCAAGGGTACAAGTGTTTGAAGCATGTGATACAACAGACAACGTATTTAAAGCCATTGCCATTGCATGGTTTTCCTCTTCTGAGAAGTTCTAGCAATGCACATATTGTGGTTCAGCATCTGATAATTGCAGAAATGTTGCATATCATTATGTGTACTCGCGTGAGAAAAAAGAAAAGAGAACTCAGATGGGCCCAAAGCTAATTGTTTTATGCTGCGCATTTGCAAAAAGCCACATAAGTTGTGATTGGGGAAAGCCACATTGGTGAAAACCACATGAAGCCATAAAATATTTGTTATTTATTTCATAACACGTTCCAATGAAGATTTTTTAAATATGCAGTTGTCTTATGGTCTTTCAGCTTGGTGGTCTCATGGGTGAGTGGATTAATGTTGAGTCTGTCAGTGAGACTATAGATTTTCTCTGGGGAAAGGGCAAGTTGTAAAAGAAAATCATATTTCTCACATAATTTTTGAAAAGACTCCTCCAGAGATGGAAGAGAACTAAGTAAGAAAAGAAAAGAAAATCAGATGTAATTAACTAGATTATCATCCCTGTTTTTGTTTACTGATGGAACAAATAACAGGGGTGGCTATCATCATAATGCCATTTCCTAAAGTGATAAAATAATAGAAGATTTCACAGATCTACTTTTTTTTTTAAAAAAAAGGTAGAACCCAAGTTCTATCAAGGAGAGATTCCTAGAATTAAATAACAGGGTGCCTCTGAACACACTCTAAGCCTAGGGATTTTTTAAAAATTAGTTTTTATCATGGTTTTTTTTTGTTTTCAGTACCAGAATCTAATTGAGCTTACTGTCCTTTCACACAAAACTCCACTCCTGGTCAGCTTCCATCATTTCAGCAGCCAAATCTGGACAGGGAAAATCCTGTTGTTGCCATTGTTAAACAGCTGGGAGTCAAAGCCCAATGTCAATCTACCGCATATCACCTGTAAATTTACCAGTAAATCCCAGTCTACCATCTGCCCGCCTCTGGATTAGGTGGAATTGTGATCTATTTCTGCAAGGCTATTCTTAATGCTCACTTGTGTTTTATTCCCACCATGTCCACCAAAGATTTTGTGTCAGTTTCACCTGGTTAGATCAAACGAATGCATCGATTGTTCAAAGAAGTGGTGGTGCCATCTTTGGAGAAAAAAGTTCAGGGCCACACTCAGCAGAACGAACAGGAACCACCCACCCTACCAAGCACAGGAGGGCTGGCTTACCACATTTTAAAGAAGGGTAGCCTCATAAAACCATACGTGCAGAATCTAAAACAAACGTACTTCATGGCACCCAATGGTACAATGCTAAATTTCAAAATACATTAAAGCAGCATCCTGGTTTACCACACTTACTTAAGTCAGCCACCACAATTTTCTGACATTCAGGATCTGATCTCTCAGGGACCTAACATATACAGGAAAGGATGGAGCTGCCTTCACCCCCATCCGCAGTGATCCATATTATTCTCCTGACACGCTGTCACTATCTAAGTCTTCTGCCCCTTCCTTCTGCTTCCCTGACAGCTATCAACATGGTTCTTTACTGATGGCTGAACAAGCATGCAGGCATTTGCCTCCTGCTTTCCAAAGAGCCCTGGTGCTCAGTGGGCTGCCGAACACCGTCTGTTCTAAATGCAATCCGTTGTTCGTACTTCCGTCAGCAGACTATGATTCAATTAACTCCCCCACCATGTAGAATTGAGAAGCTTCTCAACCACAATGCAGTACACAAACTGCAATGTCATAAGAACATCTCAAATGGCAGGTCTTCCTTGACCTTCATAAAACATTATTCCTCAAGGAGCGGATGGGGACGACGACTGCCAGCGTATAAGATTTTGATTCTCTGTGGGCTTTGACTCCCTGTGGGTTTAATCTTCTATTTTACTCTTTTGGGAGTGCATGTTAATTATTAATTATATGTTTAAATAATCTATGTATTTAAATAAATCTCCTAGACAATGACAGTTCTCTTTCTCAAGCTCTGGGAGGAAGACCTTTCATTGCCTACAGACAGCCACCCAATCTTAAACAACTCCTCACCCACAATAATACAACCACCAGACTTAACATGGACACTGGTACCAGAGCCTGCAATAAACCCAGATGCCAACTTTGCTGCCACATACACCCGGACAACACCATTACTGGCCCCAACAACATCAAACATACCATCTCAGGACTATTTAATTGCTCATCATCTAACATTGTGTATGCCATCAAATGCCAACAGTGCCCTTCAGCTCTCTATATTGGACAAACAGGCCAAACCCTACGCCAATGGATAAATGGACATAAATCTGACATCAGGAATCACAAGACAGAGAAACCAGTATGAGAACACTTCAATCTCCCAGGACATTCTATACAAGATCTTAAAGTAGCTGTCTTATTACGAAATAATTTCAGAAATAGAATGGAAAGTGAATTTGCTGAATTGCAACTTATTACTAAACTTAAAACCATGGAGAGACCTGGTCTGAATAGAGACTTTGGATTCTTATCTCATTATACATGATAAAGCTATTTTTAGCCATCTCACCCCTTGCTTTTTCCTGCAAGACCAATTGCAGTCGTTAACAGTTGTTAACAGTCGTCAACAGGTTTACCACTCCTATCAGCCAATCACCCATTCCCACCACCCTTCTGAGTAATACCCCTCCCCACCCTCTGACTAACCCAGATTTTTTAACGTGAAAAGACAGAGCATACAGAATCCCACAGCGGTTAAATCTGATGAGCTGAGAAGCGTATTGTCAAATTCCCATTCACAGAAGTCACTCCTGTGGTTCCCTCCTGATATATTTACTCCACAAGTAAAACTCTTAAGCTGTTCAATAAGCAGCAGTTCATACCTTATGGATCTTTATCTGCTAACCGTCTGCCCCCAATGAACTACTGACTCAGAATGTTTCCCCCCCCTTTAAATAAATAAATAAACCACATGCCTGGAAAAGAAAAAAAGAAAAAGGAAGACCAAGTTTAAATATCACTCATTCCCAGCCAGGAAGGGGGATGCCCCCACAACGCCATAGTCCTGAATGGCCCGTTAATGATAGAAATGATGCTACATAAAACAACACTATTTGCTTTGTCTCTAGGGATTAAAGAGCTGCGATACAAATGTCACAAGCAAACACAGGAATTACAGCCACCACACATATTGCTAGCAATTATTATCCAGCTCAAATATAACCATTTCTAGGCAATAGTTCACTATATAGGGCAAGTCTCTCCTGTCCTTGGAAAAGCTTTTGTTTCAGACGATGGAGAAGAGGGATGGGGTGAGATTTTAGGTGGGGGTACTCGAAGCTGGCACAACCTACCTTGCATAGGCTGTGCCAGCTCTGCTTGCTGCCCCAGCTCAGCACAGCCCATCTCCACTGGTTGGCAAAGGGGTTGCTTTGAAGGGCTGAGGGGAGGCAAAGGAGTACTAGTCTTCTAACATGGACTGGTAAGCTCAACTCTTCCTTACTTCAGTAGGCTCCATGTGGGGCTGCCCTTGAGGTTGGTCCAGAAGCTGGTTAGCCGTTGTCTAGATGTAACCATCAGCAACACATTGCACTTTTGCTGAAGGAGCATCACTATATGCTACTGGATCAGGGTAAAGGTGTATGCTACGTATTTATGAAGCTCCAAGCAAGTTGGGACCAGGTGACTTGAGAGGCCACCCTTCTTCTTATAGCTCCTGCTTGCCTGCTGCAATACATGGTAGACTTCCAGGTGATATCAAGAGCTGCCATTATTCACCTTGCATCCAGTAGCCGTGTGCTCGGTGATGTGGCCCCTTCTATGTGGAATTCATCGCCATATGAGATAAGGCATGCTCCAACAACCTACTCTTTTACATACATGCTTTTTATTTACACAACGCTTTCCCGATTTTATTTTCGTTATGTTTGCTGATCATTTTCTAGTGTTGTACTTAAATGCATCATTTTGGTGTATATTTTATACCTATTGTTACGTAGTTCCCTTTTCTTTTCCCTCAGGTAACTTGTTCCACTTTCTGCCGACTGCAGTTAGTTAAGTGTCCCCTAAACCTCCAGCTGAAATTTACACAGCTGCAAATTAAACTCATTACCTCTTATCCTTTCCTCAAGGAAGGAGAGAACAATTGTTCCAACTCCTCTTCATGTGAGGCTCTCCAGTACCGTATTTGAAGGCGGTAATTGCATCTCTTCATAAAGCTGCTTTTGTCTCAGGTGAAGCTAGTACTCTTCAGCCACACTGGATTATCTGTGACCAAACAGTCCATGAGAAATAAATGGTATGATCATTTTAACAAACCGTTAAAAGCCTTGAAGAGCAACTACGTACATGGTTTTGTTTTTTTTGCAAGACGAAGGCTAAATGCATGAGGAAACAACATAAGCATGTTGACCTCTAATCTGACATGGAGGTATTTTGAATTTAATAATGCATTAAGGCAATTCTACATTGGTCGATGAAAGAGAATTTGCTCGTGACCTAAAAATGAGACTGATGCTTTGGGAGAATCTCTGATTAAGCCGGCATTTCTTATAACTAGCCTCACACCACGAATTTCCATGTAGAGCTCCTGTTCCTTTTAACCTAGCAGGAGAAGCTTTTCCTATCAGCTCATCTCCATACCAGCTTCCTAAATTTCTGTCTCTTCTGCCACAGCTTAAAACAGGCCAGCACTACGGCTTTCCCACCAACATGAAATACAGTCCACTAGAAATGCTTCACGGCCTGCCAGGATCTTAATGTCTCCACTCTATTGCTGTACTTGCAGTCCGAGGAAGGCATCAAAAACAGAAGGTTGGAATTTGCAAGATGTAAGTCTATTCTGTTTTCTGTTCTTGTATTCTGAATCTTTGTACTCTGGAGTCTTGTCATGAAATAAGCTGACAACCCCAACCTTCCTCAAAATTCCTTTCATGATACATAACGATTGGCAGGATTTTTTTTTATCCCAATGTTATTGGCATTTCTAGTCCTTGAACTCTCATTGGCGATTTCCCTCAAGGCAAAACCAAACACCTGGCGCTGCAGTCATCCATGGATGAGCATTTATTATTTATTTAAGACCATATATCCCACTCTTCTACGGGACTGGGCATACAGTTCTCAGGGTGGCTTCTAACAATTCTGAAACCACTTAAAAATCATCAAAATCTGGAATAGTAAAAGAACACCAAAGCCATTTAAACAGTAAAAGAATAGCCAGGTGTGCCAAACCCACCAGCACCCCAAAGGTTCAGCCACTCAAAGCACAAACCCAGCAGTTCAAGTGCTTGCCAGAATAATTTTTGAAAGCCTTAACTAGGTGGTGGGACCCAGGTGGCGCTGTGGTTAAACCACTGAGCCTAGGGCTTGCTGATCAGAAGGTTGGCGGTTCGAATCCCTGTGATGGGGTGAGCTCCCGTTGCTGGGTCCCAGCTCCTGCCAACCTAGCAGTTCGAAAGCATGTCAAAGTGCAAGTAGATAAATAGGAACCACAACTGCGGGAAGGTAAACAGCGTTTCCATGTGCTGCTCTGGTTTGCCAGAAGCGGCTTTGTCATGCTGGCCACATGACCTGGAAGCTATACGCCGGCTCCCTCGGCCAATAATGCGAGATGAGCGCCGCAACCCCAGAGTTGGTCACAACAGGACCTAATGGTCAGGGGTCCCTTTACCTTTACCTTTAACTAGGTGGTATAAAACAAGGAAATGGACCTTGCTTCCTCCTGATGTGTACAGAAGCCTATGGTCATGTAGAGTGATAACTGCTACTAATAAGGCTCAGGAATGGTAGCTTCTTCAAAATATATTCTAACCACTTATCTTTGGAATATAGTGCAGAAGAGCTGATCTGAATTTCCTAAGCATTTCTGTGTTTGAATACTTCAATTAGAAGTATTTCAATTAGAACAGCTGGAGAGCTGGGGGAGGATGTGCATTTGTTTCTCTACAATTATCTTAAGAACAAATGCTTAAAACGACTGTACGAGTAGCATCCATTATTAACAGATGACATTAGGATTTTTTCATAATCCAAAGCATCTCAGCCTAAATGCTTCTTTGTAAAAAAAAATAAGTAAAATAGACTACAAGGAATAACCCAAAATTTGGAAAGTTCACTTACAAACTCGAAATGGAAACAAGAACGATGCCACTATACCATGGGCATCACCACGAACTAACTTTTTATGTATTCCTTTTTTTCTATATGAAATACTAATAGCTAAATACTGTTAGAATTCCTTAATACAGTAACATTTACAAAAGAAGAAAGCCCCACAATAATTCTCACCACAGTAAGCTGGCACAGTCTGCTCCCATGAAATCAATGGGATTTAATTCAATTTAAATATGTTTACAATGACGGTGACAATAATGCTATTATGCTAGAATTATGTAGAGAAGAAGGAGCGAAAGAAACGAGAGCTGACATGAATTCAGAAGATGACAGCTTTCAGATTCACAATTCAAATCTGATTATTTATCAGAGGAAGCCATGTTTGGATACAGAAAAGCACCCTTAATTTTCAGGGTTTTTTTGTATACAGGAAAAGTATCCTTGACTGTGCATTAATAAAAACGTGGCACAAGGTAGGCTTAACAACATGAACTTAAGATCATGGTCACTTTGGACTGAGCCTCCATCACCACAAGAACACCGACTGACTCCCTTAATTACTCTAATGCAGGCACCAACTCCATAGCAATCCTTATGGCACAGGGGCTCTAGTGAAAATGCATTCATTCCTGTCGCTTTTTCACATATTAATCACATGAACATCAGAATCTGCCTTATATATGGAGTCAGACCATTGGTCAACGTAGCTCAGTATTGTCTGCACTGATTGGCCAGAGTCCACCAGGGATTCAGCCTTTCTCAGCCCTACCTGGAGATTGAACCTGAGACATTCTGCCCTTCTATAGAGGCAGCCAGCAAAGAAGGGGCAACAATGCCACAATGCTGTCACGGCACAGCATCCCTACTGTATATTGACATTGCCTATGCACATAAACTTCCTCACTGCAGATATTCCTGCTCAATCCACAGGCATTGAGCTCAGGCTACCTGGCGCACACAAAACAGCAGCGTCAGCTTTCTTCATTTGAGTAACACAGGAAGTGGGCTATGGGCAGAGAACCGTTTATTAGTTAGAACACCGGGCTAGGACTGATTCAAATCCCTATTTCCACATGATGCTCACTGGATAACCAATCACCATCTGCCAGACAAACCTTATCCCATCAGATTCATGTGAGGATAACACAAACAGGGAGGGAGATCCATTTGTGCTATCCTGGAGGAATGTGGCTTTCCCTGGATAAAAGCCAGGCTGAAAATAAATACCCAGAAATGGTTGCCGTGCATTCTCTTCAACGGAATGTAGTTCTCTCTGTTTGCCTTTCCTGGGTAATCAAGTAGAATATCATAGCCATTTAGATGTAAAATAGAAGAACTTGAAGTCCCTAAGATAAGAGCTTTGTCGCACACCCTGCTCAATGCAGATAATGTATTCCCAAGGTGTTCAAAGACGATTACAGCTATGTGTAAACTAAATGATCGAATTTGGCATTTCTGCACCAAGCTGTGGAAGCTGAGCATTAAATGTCATTTGGGATGCCAGCAACACAAAAGTGGGTGGAGGACGGCGAAGAGATCATAACCTGCAGATTTTTGGTACAGACAGAAGAAAAGCTCAGTTTTTTATCCACTTAAAACTGAAGCCCTTATCCTGCAGTGCTAGAACAGACTTGTCCTCATCTGAAGCACCACTGCCTTGTTAATGGTTAATCAGAACCTTAATGAAAATAAATCCTTTTTACCGCCAACCTTCTCCAAAGATACACACATGCACACAGCCCCCAAACGAGACAGGGGCTTTTTATTATTTTTATTTTCCAAGTGGAATTCCCATGTGTTAATGGAATTACACTGTCTTTCATGTAACATTTCATTCAAGACCAGTCCCACATTCAAGTCTATTTCCATCTGCTTTCAATAGCAAATTAACAACATTCAGAAGTGATACATTTTAGAGACTCAGAAGTTGTATTTTCCTCAGTAAAATTTATATATAACTCTGGTAAGAATTGCATATAAAAACATACTAAATAAATAAAATGAAAGTTGAGGTTGTTGGATTGTTGCCAAATGGTACTTTTCTCATTTTTAGTCTACACATGCATTCTATGTTTGCAATTAAAAGTCAGCAATAGGCAACAATGTGTTCTAAATGATGAAATAGCTTTTGTCTTTCCTCTCTGCATACCAAAAAGAGAAAATCAAATAACTGTGGTTGATGTGTGGCGGTTTTTAAGAGGATGCTAGACTGGCAAATGCTGACTTGTTAATGTATCCCAGCACACTTCAGAAGCTTGACAGCAGTATGTGGGGTTTTCCCTCTTAACTGCAGTCACTAAGCAAATCTATGGCACAGTGGTAAAAAATATAATATTACCGTAAACATTTTAAAATGTTTATTGGAATTGTTTGTTGCAAGGGTGGAAGGCAGGTGCTAAAAGTCAGGGGAAATGTGCACTGATGTAAACTAAATATTCACGAAGAGCACATGCATAATTATAATCTGCTCCTGGCAAACAGAGATGAAGATTTCTGAAGGTCCATGCCCTGGATGGTTTACACAGCCCTCTTTACATTGCTGTTATATTGCGAACCATTTCTTTGTTTAAGAAGGTCATTTTGGTGCAGCTAACACAGCAGTTTGAATTCACCCCCAGAGGCACACTCCAATGGATGCCAACCAATCCAGTAACTCATGGAGTGTGTTTGTGCGCGCGCGCTTATGTGTTTTTGCATGCGTGCATGCACAACACTGTGGCAGTTTGGAAAGAGAGGCAGAGAACCAACAAGGAACAGGCAGAGATCTGAGAGTTTCTAGCTAGAATTGGCTGAAACTAGGGGTGCAGACTGAGGGGTTGCCCAAGTTGTACCCTGCGGAGATCTTCTGCCTTCCAAGAGTGCCAGCTGCCTCCTGCATGTATATTTGTAAAACAAGCAAATATTATAAGGCGGCTATAAGTCTCCACTGCTCACTCAACCAAATGAAACTAAACCTAGTAGCAGTGCTCCTGGAATTCTTCAGCACACAGAGTGAGGATAATGCAACACAACAAATTCTAAGGAAGACTGATTCTCTGTAGTTTTTTCCCCTCCTTGGAAATAAGCCTTACAAATAAAACTATAGATGCTATATACCCATAGCATCTCTAACTTGCCAGCTTCCTACAATTATAATATCTTATGTGACCCTCCCGATGTTATTGGACCCTAGCTCCTCAGCCCTGGTTAGCATGGTCAATAGTCGGATTGGAGTTGTGTATACCAACAACATCTGCATGGCCACAAATGTCACGTATCTGTACTCTTGGAATGTTGATGGTCTGAAAAAAGAATAACCCACAACACAGGCCACTAGGTAGATGCACATATCACCATGCGTGGTGTTTTTTATAATTCAAGAGGACTGATGCCAGTGCAGTGGATTTTACAATGAAACACTCACATAGAGGAAACAATCAAGGAAAAAGAGGGAAGTGGGTACTGAAGTAAACAAGTAAGGAGCATGTGATTTTTTTATGTTACATACACTTTGGCTTAAAGGACATGAACATTAGATTTTATGGAAAAGGTAGACATTGACAAGGGCATCGTGCAGGGTTCTGGGAGGTAGTTCCAAACTTAATGTGAAGCAAGGGGGAAAGAGCAGAATTTTTTGAGGCAGCCGAAGACTTTCAGACGGTAGAAGGTGGGGAAGCTTGAGAAATGAAAAGGCAGCAGAGAAAGAAGAGGTATTTACGAGCCCACTTTATTTCTTGTGATAAGACAGCCAGGGGGACATAGTGGTTAAGAATGTCAGACTAGGGGTAGGGAGACAAAACAGTTTTGAACACAGTGGGTGACCATGGCCTAGTCCAGGGGTCAGCAACCTAAAGCCCATGGGCTGGAAGCGGCCTGTGGAGGTCGTTTGACTGGCCCATGAGCCTCCCCTGAACTGAGTTGCGCGCTGCGCTAAACCGTCGCAACACGGCGCGGGGAGTCGGTTCTGTGGCACCAGACATTGCATCCACACAGACGCAGATGCCAGAAATCGCGAGCGCGCACAATGATGCACATGCAATCCAGCCCAAGGAGGGATCTCTGCAAGACTGATCCAGCCCAGGCAAGATAAATCTTGCTGACCCCTGGCCTAGTCGTTATCTCACAGCCTCACCTACCTCAGAAGCTTATGATGATGATATGACTGAGGCTGAGGGAGAATCAGTTTGGAATGCACTATTCATCTGACAGAGATCTTACTCCCCACCTGAGCCAAGCAGAAATAAATGTCTTGTGAGAGTTGTCCAAAGGAATCCATAGTGGGGAGCATATTCTGCCAACCAATAGCTAAACCATACTTTATTTAGGCTAAAACAAATAGCATAATTAACAGCATCTGCTAAGGAATTAACTAGCATCTGTAGAAACAAGAAGCATTCTTCATTATTATTTTTTAAGTCAGCATCCTGTTCTTCAGTCTATTTTGACACAAATTGTATCTCACACTATAAAACAGAAAGGCCAAACTTGCCAAGTCTGCAAAGACAGGCCAGATACATATTTGAATCTACAGTATACTTCTCTATAGATTGCAGTGGAATCCCTTTGCATGCTACTCAAAAGTCCAATATTATTCAAGTGGGGCTGATTCCCAATAAAGCCACAATTCTATCACTTACTTGGGAGACAGCTCCACCAAGCACAACGGGACTTACCTCTGAGTAAACATGCATTAAGTTTCACTGCACGGCCACTAAGGGATTTCAGTTGCTTATTATATCAGTTACCCCTTGAGAGTTGTTTATCTTTCACTTTGTTAGTGCGTCACATTTGATGTTTTGTACTCTACTTTTTAAGTACAGTGGTACCTCGCAAGACAAAATTAACTTGTTCTGCGAGTCGCTTCGTATAGCGAAGATTTCATCTTGCACATTTTACCATTTACCCGGTCTACCCATTTAATTAATGCGTTCCTATTTGTCTTGCGAAGCACGGCCATAGGAAACTTGGTCTTGCGAGACGCCTCGCGCAACACAAAACGCTTTCGTCTTGCGAGTTTTTTGTTGCATGAGGCATTCGTCTTGCGGGGTACCACTGTATGGGCATTATTTCAAAGAAGTTCTCACAAAGTGCATGGCAGTGAGAGAACTCACGGAAGGCATTGTTGTGATCCTAACAGTGTTGCCTGGAATAAGGGCTTGTTACCAAAGGGTTTTCTATAAGGCTCATAAGGTAGCAACAGGACTACAGCTCGGTTATTCTCTGAATCCAGTTCCTGGATATTTATTTATTTAATAAAAGTTATACGCCACTTGATTGTAAAAACAAACAACTCGTCAAGGTGTTTTGCAAAGAGATGGGGCAACTAATACTGTTTAGTACAGAAAAGTGAAGTTAGGAGAGAAGTTGGATCTAGGAAAAAACATTACAAGGGAAAAAATTGGAGCCATTTAGCTTAGGAACAAGTGGCATGTGGTTGATAATCCAAAAGCGAAAGGACTTTGGGACTCACCAGATATTCTTCTGGGAGCCTGGTCTGAGTGGGAAGGAGCCTTGGGTTCATTTACCTGGGTTCCTGCTTCCTCAAATTGAAAGATGTGGAGATATCAAGTGCACTTAGGAGATCTTAGGTACATAAACTTAGAATTCAACTGGTCAGAACTCTACTGAGAAGCGGGAAGAGAAAACCTATTTTTTAAATTAAAGAAACAAAAACACATCCTCTACAAAGCTATGGATATATACATGGCATACTATTTTGTGTTATATATGGTCTTATTTCACTTAGCCTTTATGTAAACTCAGCCTATGCATAGACGAGAAAGTAAGTCAACTACCTGCAGATATGCTAGAAAATAAGTAATTACTTATTGGACTCACTCAGACCTTGCTTATTTAACTTATATGCAGAATTCATCATGTGAAAGGCTGGACTGGATGAATCCCAAGCCAGAATTAAGATTTCTGGAAGAAATACAGATACCTCTGGTTGCGAACGGGATCCGTTCCGGAGGCGCTTTCGCAACATGAAAAGGCCGCATCCTGAAGTGCCGCGTCTGGCACGTGATGTAATTCCCAGTAGTGATGTATAGAAGTGAGAGCTGGACCATAAAGAAGGCTGATCACCAAAGAATTGATGCTTTTGAATGATGGTGCTGGAGGAGACTCTTGAGAGTCCCATGGACTGCAAGAAGATCAAACCTATCCATTCTGAAGGAATTCATCCCTGAGTGCTCACTGGAAGGACAGATCCTGAAGCTGAGGCTCCAATACTTTGGCCACCTCATGAGAAGAGAAGACACCTTGGAAAGGACCCTGATGTTGGGAAAGATGGAGGGCACATGGAGAAGGGGACGACAGAGGATAAGATGGTTGGACAGTGTTCTCGAAGCTACGAACATGAGTCTGACCAAACTGTGGGAGGCAGTGGAAGACAGGAGTGCCTGGCATGCTCTGGTCCATGGGGTCACGAAGAGTCGGACATGACTAAACGGCTAAACAACAACAACAACAACAACAACAACAACAACAACAGACCAGGCACTTTCCCACCTTCCAGAAGTGACCTGGATTATTTCTGTTGTGGAAAGAAGCAACATGAGCAGCATATGATCAACAAAAAATTAACATCTGGATACCATTAAGAAAGTTTAAAATCTTGCTACCAAGCCATTCATTTTGATAGACTTAGAGTACTGTACTATTCTTTAACTACCTTTACCTTACTGTACTATTCTTTAACTATTGTACTATTTTTATTTAAATGATATTGAAATTATTGTTCCTAACAACCTGCAACATAGACAGGAGGGAAGAGGGTCTGGAAAATGCAAGCATGAAATAAATAAATTCAAAGAGGATTTCCCCCTCCCCTTCTTCCATCTAGATATATAAAGGGCTTAACTCATCTGACAAGATGGACTACAGCTGGCTTCGTATCTCTTTGCCTGCTTAGTAACATAAAAGGAAGAGGGGGGGTGACCTAACACAATGTATTAATTGATAATGAAGAATGATTCTTATCCTAATGATTTCCAGCCAGGATTTCTGTATTGAAGCCATTTCAGTTAAAGAGAGTGCACACTTGAGTCCAACACTGTGGTCTTCCTACAGAACAAGAAAATGTAGCATGTTCCTTAAAAACATGATATTGTAAAACTATTTCCCCTTCTAGTTACAGGTTGGTAGCCATGTTGGTCTGAGTCGAAACAAAATTAAAAAAAATTACTTCAGTAGCACCTTAAAGACCAACTAAGTTTTTATTTTGGTATGAGCTTTCATGTGCATGCACACTTCATCAGATATTTCCCCTTTGTAAGAGACATGTCCAGTTCTTCCTCATTTGTACCAAAGTGACATGAAAAGTGGAACATCACTGGCCTTTTGTGAATGTTTACAGCCTACAAAATTCCAAATCTGCAGTGTCTGTGCCTTAGGGTATCTCACGTTGTGATTTAAAACAAGGCAAGTTGACCAGAGGAAAAAGATAAAAGTATTAAAATCACATGTCAAGGCTTCTTTGCTGTCTGCATAACCTGACGGCCCCAAGTCATTTTACGTTTTTTAATTCTTTTATTTCTGAATGTGAAAGGTTTAGAGTGCCACTTAGGAAAAGTAACCTGCAAGAAAGTGGTTCAAATTATCTGGAAGGCTGAACATGATGGCAATGGGTGATGATAGATTAAACAAATGAGTCAGATCATTTTTTAAAATGACATACACCGACTAGATATATTTAAAATCAGGAATGTTTGTTTTTTGCAATTCCATGAACAATTCTGTGTGGGATCTGGATTACTGACAACTACAGCTTTACTTTTGCTTTTCGAAAGGGAGAGATAAAGAAGGACTCACTGACCATATGAGGATCTCCTTTACTTCCTATTCTTTGCACATATTCTCAGTTTTAAAACTCCGATGTTACTGAAATGATCTCAGTTTGGCAGTGGGAGCCTCATTAGGTTTGGAACAAATCGCTGATTAAAAGTTTTGATAAGGATTCATATCTATATCCAATACAGTGGAACCTCGGTTTATGAACACCTCGGTTTACGAATTTTCAGTTTACGAACACCGCGGACCCATCTGAAACGGATTAATTCACTTTCCATTACTTTCAATGGGAAAGTTCGCTTCAGTTTATGAACGCTTCAGTATATGAACAGACTTCCGGAACAAATTACACCCATGCTTCGGGTTAAGTACGCTTCAGGTTGAGTACTCCGCGGACCCGTCTGGAACAGATTAATCCACTTTCCATTACTTTCAATGGGAAAGTTCGCTTCAGTTTATGAACGCTTCTGTTTATGAACAGACTTCTGGAACCAATTGTGTTCATAAACCGAGGTACCACTGTAGTCCTTTACTTTAACAACAGCTTATATTTCCTTGCACTAAAGATACAGGTCTGTTTTTTTAAGCAACTTAGGAACAGTAAAGAAGAGAACAAGGTTTATCAGATGCTATTAAGTTTTGGCTTCCCAAAGTCTCCTAAGCCCACAGCCTCCAGTTGCTTTAACGTACTGTCCAACATTTTATGATGTAAAGCTGGGACACACATCTTCCGGGATATGTTCCCAGGCAAGTAACGTGACCTGCGTCTCACACCTGCTTTTTTGGAGGGAGTGTGATTTGCATGGCATCCAAAAACATGCGTTTTGGGGCTCTGCGCTTTTTATTGGGCAAGAGTGCGGCACCCAAAATTGCCACTGAGATCTTGCGTGATAAAGGGGATGTTTTCGCGGGACAGTTGGAAGGTCTCTGTCTCTGTCTCTCTCTCTTTCTCTCTCTCTCTCTCTCTCACACACACCCCTGAATAAAGATTAACCACTGTGCTAAATGAACTTTTATATGAACAAGGTAGGAAACTGCTTTATACTAACTGCCTTATACATGGGTAGGCAAACTTTGGCCCAGGGGGACAGATCCAGCCCAATCGCCTTTTAAATCCGGCCCATGGACGGTCCGGGAATCAGGGTATTTTTCCATGGGTAGAATGTGTCGTTTTATTTAAAATGCATCTCTGGGTACTTTGTGGGGCATAGGAATTCATTCATTTTTTCCCCCTTCAAAATATAGTCCAGCCCCCCCACAAGGTCTGAGGGACAGTGGACCGGCCCCCTGCTGAAAAAGTTTGCTAGCCCCTGCACTAAAGGCATATAACTCAGTACTGGCTCACTTCAGATGTGACATTAAGCCAAGCCATGGCTATAAGTGATTTAACCAAATTTTTGCTATGTGTACCTTGCACACTTGTGCATTTATGCTTGGCCATAGTTTAGCTTAGCATTATGTGTGAACTGGGTCACGGTCTACAGCACACCGGGAGGCAATAGCTCCTTGGGGTTTCAGATCAGTGGTTTTCTGTGCTGTACCTGAGGATTCCAGGAATTGAAACTGATACAAACCTTGTTCTCTGTCTCTGAGCTACAGTACTTCCATTCAAGGTTTCTTAAAGCATGGGGGGGGGACTTAAAAAAAATTACCATTATGTTCATACGAACTCACACTAATTTTTTATCTATCACACTATCTATCTAAGATTCGGGGTTTTTAACCATGCAAGGTGCTTGGTTAAAGGGACCCCTGACCATTAGGTCCAGTCGTGACCGACTCTGGGGTTGTGGCGCTCATCTCGTGTTATTGGCCGAGGGAGCCAGCGTACAGCTTCCAGATCATGTGGCCAACATGACAAAGCCGCTTCTGGCGAACCAGAACAGAACTGCTATGTTGGCAGGAACGAACAACGGGAGCTCACCCCATCGCAGGGATTCGAACCAACGACCTTCTGATCGGCAAGCCCTAAGCTCTGTGGTTTAACCCACAGCGCCACCCGCATCCCTTCTTATGAACATACTTTAGAGAAAAGAAAAGGCACAGCTCATTTACTGCTAGAAAGAGAATGTGAAGGGGCAAGGCAACACTTTCTTCTCTACAGAACGAAAAGAGGAAATATTTAGAAGGGTAACTCAGCAGGGATTAAGGAGCTACCTTTGCGAATTAGGGGAGGTACAGAGGTCACATGCTACCTTCAGTTGCACAAATGCATACTCATGTTGCTCTAAGTCTCATTTCTGCTGCTATGCACACTAGCAAGCATTTCCCAAATTCCATATGGGCGTGAATAGAAAGTTGGTGCTTCCGAGAACTGCATCCCACCCCCTGCTAAGTCTGTATGGGAACAAGCAACATGGGAATTAAATTTCTATCATACTTTTCTTCTGTTGCGCATGCAATCCAACACTGTGGCTTCATGCTGCGGTAAATTTTGCATGACACGTGGATTCTCATAAAGTTCTTTGGAGATCTTCCATGTGCTTCAGCCGCTGACTGGCATTCGATACACCAGCAATCCCTCTCTAAAATGTTTGCATCTCACCTCCGCCAGAGATCACCCACCCACCCAGGTGTATTAAATTAAAGCAATACTTCAAAACCTTTCTTATATTCCTTCTCTTGGCTTATAAACCTGCCATGCCTAAATGTGTCCAGTTTACCTACTGTGTATGGGGTACTTTCTTTTGTCTGTTTTGAAACTTTCAACTTAGCTGGATAGTCCTACATTCTAGAATTATGAGAAGGGAAGGAATATATATGTCTATCCACTTTTCCATCCTGCGAATAATCTTATCCAGCCCTTACCCACTTGTTATCTAAGCTGAAATGTCACAAATGTGTTATGTCTCTTCACAGCAGGGTTTCTCCAGGCCCTTGACCACTTTTATTACCCTTTTATAAGCCTTTTCCAGCTTTGCAATACCATTTTTTAAGGGAGACAACCGGAACTTTACGCAGTACTCCAAGTGTTGTTGTTGCACCACCGATTGTACCATACCAAGCGTTGCCGCACCACAGATTTGTTTAACAGCCGTTAAGATATCAGCCGTTTTATTTTCGGCCCCTTTCCAAATAATCCTCAAGATGAAATTTCTGCTTTTCACAGCTGCTGCACACTGGGATGACATCTTCATCAAGCCATCCACTATTCTAATGACCTTCAATCGTCAAGCAAAGACATTTTCAGTTAGACATGCCTTTGGCCGATTGGTTATGGCCACTGTATGTTTCAACTTGATGTTTTTATTTCTTTCACCTGACTCGTTATGTTTTGATTATTTTGAATTTTACTGCTGTTAGCTGCTTTGATCACCATTTAGTGAAAAGGTAGGATACAAATTTAAAAAACATATAAACTTTTGAATTTACACATTAAAATAAATATTATGCAAAATAGTATACATTAAATAAAAAAAATTAAACAGTTATTTTGCTAGTCATGGGGGAGGGCTAAAAGACTATGTATATGCTGCCTTTGGGGACCAAAGAGGCTCTACAACGCAGCCAGCATTGACAAGCAGAAATTAAAGCAGCAGAGCAAAGCTAATTCATTGAGCAGCAGTAGCCAGAACACAAACTGAAATAGCAGCAACAACAAAACTGGGAGGAGGGAGACTACTCAACAAAAATAGTCTGTAGGGAAACCTCTCAAACTCAAGAGATCCCCCACAGCTCTCTGAAAAGCTCTCCTTGACCTCAAAACCCCCAACAAGGAAGGGGCATCATGCATATTTCCATTGGGGTGGGTGGGTTCAAAGTCTTGATGCCAACGTCAGAATTACCCTGCTTTTCTGCCCTGAGTAACACAACCAAGGAATTTCAAAAGTTAAGGGGACCCCAAGCACAGTCTCTGCATCAGTTCTTGAAGTGCAGGTAGAAAGCAAAGGAACAAATTGTGCAAAATAAGGGGAAACATGCTTATCTGCATCCTATATAATAAAGTCCCTATGTCTCTGCATCCAGATTCCCTGTGTCCCGTTTTCCGCGCTACTGAGCATGTGCCCCAGGGACACAGGGATTGGACGCAGAGACTGCACGCGCACACACACACACACTCTTCCCACCCCACCCCTCTGCCCTGCACTGGCTCAATAAGCAGTTAAAACAGAGGCCACCAGGTGGAAGGCAGGAGCAGGCAGCAAGGCCCCTAAGCAGGGCAGGCCCTCTCTCAATGTACCCAAGGGCCTGAGGAGGAAGCCGGGATGACCAAAAATCGAGGCCCCGGGCTCTCCTCACCAACAGGCCCAAAATGGAGGCCCAAGCAGCGCAAGATAAAGCAGGCCACCATTGGAAGGCAGGAGCAGGCAGCAAGGCCCCTAAGCAGGGCAGGCCCTCTCTCAACGTGCCCAAGGGCCTGAGGAGGAAGCCAGGACGACCAAAAATCGAGGCTCCGGCCTCTCCTCACCAACAGGCCCAAAATGGAGGCCCAAGCAGCGCAAGATAAAGCAGGCCACCATTGGAAGGCAGGAGCAGGCAGCAAGGCCCCTAAGCAGGGCAGGCCCTCTCTCAACGTGCCCAAGGGCCTGAGGAGGAAGCCAGGACGACCAAAAATCGAGGCTCCGGCCTCTCCTCACCAACAGGCCCAAAATGGAGGCCCAAGCAGCGCAAGCAACCGGGAGAACCCCACTGGGCCGGAACGGCCAGGAAAGGCGCGGGGAGGCCACCGAATGCTCAGCGCCAACCGTGGGACCCTCAGAAAGTGCCGGGGCGGGCGCAAGCCCCCCGGACAGCAAAGCTCCCTCCCGGACGCAGCAGGCGACTGAAAAACAGCCGCGGAGGCCAACAAAAGTAGCGGGAGCCACCCCCACCCCCGAAAAACTGGGCATACACCCCGGAGCAGCCGCCCGGGCCATCCAGGAGCCAGAATTCGGCCACTGGGCCCTGGCAGCAGCAGCGCTATTGGCGGGGGAAAATTAGGAACCAAACGGCAAGCGCAAAAAACGCGCGAAAACAGGGTGGGGAGGGATCCGCACTCCAAACACAAGCTTCGGAGGGGTTAAAGGAAGAAATACCCCCGCACCCCCCAGCCGAGCCCGGGCTGTAAAGGTAAAAGGGGGGGGGACTTTGGCTTGGGGTTTGGGAACGGGGGGGGGATTAGGGACAAATTAAGGATCAAAGGGAGGGGGGAGGAACAATCAATTAGACAAGGAATAAAAGCCCCCCACGCGCCGCTGCCACCGAAAAAGGCTGAATGTTCTAGCGCCCGTTTATTAAACGGGCTGAATGGCACTAGTATACTATAAAGCCCATGGAATTCAGCTTTACTTAGTACAGAATTTGATTTCTTAAAAAAGAAAGAGAGAATACACAGCCTCAGTGTAGCGAGTTAAGAGTAGGCCCATTCAAAGTATTCATTTATGCAACTCTATTAGGGCCAACCCTTTAATATAACAGAAGGACCCAAGTTTCAGATGAAGTGAGACAGATAGCATAAAAGGGAACCAAGCTCATCTGAAATATGAGTTCTGCACATTCCCCTGCAGATTAATTACATCATTTCCCATAAATGGCTCTGTTTATCTCCTTTACACAACAAGTATGGCATTCAATTTCGTTGTACTACAGTATGCACTATGTACAATGACAATAATCTATCTATCTATCTAAGATTCGGGCAAGGTGCTTATCATTGATACTATGGTTTAGACTAGAAGGCTGGGTCTTTGACACAAACCTTTTTTAAAAGTCTTCTCCATTATTACCAAAGATGAAGAGGTTAAAATGGCAATGATACAATGGGCTAAGGCTTTTCGTTGTAATTTTCAGTTAGAATCATGGGAAAGATTATGGAATGACGGTATCAAATTCACCGCATGCAGTGCATTAAAAGAAAATGTTATGAAAATGGTGTTCAGGTGGTATTTAACACCAGCTAAACTTAATAAAATGTATAAGACAAGAGCTAAGGTGTATTGGAAATGTAAAGAAAAGGAAAGCAACTTTTATCATATGTGGTGGGACATGTAAAGAGGTAAAAGTTTACTGGGAAATGATATATAATGAGTTAAAGAAAATGCATAAAAATACATTTAAAAAACAACAACCAGAAGCATTTTTCCTGAGTATAGTGGGTGAAGAGATACCAATGAGAGATGAGAAACTGTTTATGTATGCAACAACTACAGCAAGAATTCTTTTAGTCCAAAAATGGAAGTAACAAGAAGTACCAACGGACGTGGCAGGTGAAGATGATGGACTTTGCAGAACTGGCGAAGCTGACTGGGAAAATCTGAAACCAGCGTGATCAAGCATTGCAAAAAAGAGTGGAGTAAATTTATACAGCCAGGTAGTGTGGCTGCTGACCTTGAGCCAGACATCTTGGAGAGTGAAGTCAAATGGGCCTTAGAAAGCACTGCTAATAACAAGGCCAGTGGAAGTGATGATATTCCAGCTGAACTATTTAAAATTTTAAAAGATGATGCTGTTAAGGTGCTACACCCAATATGCCAGCAAGTTTGGAAAACTCAGTAATGGCCAGAGGATTGGAGAAGATCAGTCTACATCCCAATTCCAAAGAAGGGCAGTGCCAAAGAATGCTCCAACTACCGCACAATTGCGCTCATTTCACACGCTAGCAAGGTTATGCTTAAAATTCTACAAGGCAGGCTTAGGCAGTATGTGGACCGAGAACTCCCAGAAGTGCAAGCTGGATTTCGAAAGGGCAGAGGAACCAGAGACCAAATAGCAAACATGCGCTGGATTATGGAGAAAGCTAGAGAGTTCCAGAAAAACGTCTACTTCTGCTTCATTGACTATGCAAAAGCCTTTGACTCTGTCGACCACAGCAAACTATGGCAAGTTCTTAAAGAAATGGGAGTGCCTGATCACCTCATCTGTCCCCTGAGAAATCTCTATGTGGGACAAGAAGCTACAGTTAGAACTGGATATGGAACAGCTGATTGGTTCAAAATTGGGAAAGGAGTACGACAAGGTTGTATATTGTCTCCCTGCTTATTTACCTTATATGCAGAATTCATCATGCGAAAGGCTGGACTAGATTAATCCCAAGCAGGAATTAAGATTGCCGGAAGAAATATCAACAACCTCAGATATGCAGATGACACAACCTTGATGGCAGAAAGCGAGGAGGAATTAAAGAACCTTTTAATGAGGGTGAAAGAGGAGAGCGCAAAATATGGTCTGAAGCTCAACATCAAAAAAACCAAGATCATGGCCACTGGTCCCATCACCTCCTGGCAAATAGAAGAGGAAGAAATGGAAGCAGTGAGAGATTTTACTTTCTTGGGCTCCTTGATCACTGCAGATGGTGACAGCAGTCACGAAATTAAAAGACGCCTGCTTCTTGGGAGAAAAGCAATGACAAACCTAGACAACATCTTAAAAAGCAGAGACATCACCTTGCCGACAAAGGTCCGTATAGTTAAAGCTATGGTTTTCCCAGTAGTGATGTATGGAAGTGAGAGCTGGACCATAAAGAAGGCTGATCGCCGAAGAATTGATGCTTTTGAATTATGGTGCTGGAGGAGACTCTTGAAAGTCCCATGGACTGCAAGAAGATCAAACCTATCCATTCTTAAGGAAATCAGCCCTGAGTGCTCCCTGGAAGGACAGATCGTGAAGCTGAGGCTCCAATACTTTGGCCACCTCATGAGAAGAGAAGAATCCTTGGAAAAGACCCTGATGTTGGGAAAGATTGAGGGCACTAGGAAAAGGGGACGACAGAGGACAAGATGGTTGGACAGTGTTCTCGAAGCTACGAACATGAGTTTGACCAAACTGCGGGAGGCAGTGCAAGACAGGAGTGCCTGGCGTGCTATGGTCCATGGGGTCACGAAGAGTCGGACACGACTAAACGACTAAACAACAACAACAAATTTATACAATTTTTGAAGGACCACTGTAAGCAACTTATAACACTGGCAGGGTTGTACGAAGACTTGCAACATTAACCGCATTCACCTTTTTATATTTATTTAAAATTAAGACATTTCAAATGAGTGAAATGTAAATTGGAAAATGTATAAATGCTATGATATAGAGGTTAACTTTGAAAACCACAAGGCGGGAGAAAGGGGAGTCAATATGCTCTTAAGAGCTAAACGAAGTAAAGTGCATAATGATGATGTGATTAAATATTACAAAATGGAAAATCAATAAAAAAATGTTGTTTAAAAAAGTCTTCTCCACTATCTCTTGTTAAACTTATTTAGCAATTATTTACAATTATGACAAGTCTTACTAGCTGAATGAATTCTCTGTTGATCTGATACTTCCACTCCAGAGAGCAGTCATAATGATTGCTTTTATTCCGTAAGCGAAGCATTTAATACGTTAAAGAAGATACATGAAAACAAGTGATCAGATGAATGGTCCTCAAAAGGTGGCTGGAACCCACCACTAGGTCACCGCCTGGTTTAGGGAAGGTCATGACAACAACATCATCAACATACGAATACTATAGAGGAGGAGGGTGAAAGGTTGTTTTCTGCTGCTCCAGAGAAGCGGACATGGAGCAATGGATTCAAACTACAAGAAAAAAGATTCCACCTAAACATTAGGAAGAACTTCCTGACAGTAAGAGCTGTTGTTCCTTTTAACTTAACAGGAGAAGCTTTTCCTATCAGCTCATCTCCATACCAGCTTCCTAAATTTCTCTCTCTTCTGCCACAGCTAAAACAGGCCAGCACTACAGCTTTCCCACCAACATGAAATACAGTCCACTAGAAATGCTTCATGGCCTGCCAGGATCTTAAGGTCTCCACTCTATTGCTGTACTTGCAGTCCGAGGAAGGCATCAAAAATAGAAGGGGGGAATTTGCAAGATGTAAGTCTATTTTGTTTTCTGTTCTTGTATTCTGAATTACAAGAACATTAGGAAGAACTTCCTGACAGTAAGAGCTGTTCGGCAGTGGAATTTGCTACCAAGGAGTGTGGTGGAGTCTCCTTCTTTGGAGGTCTTTAAGCAGAGGCTTGACAGACATGTGTCAAGAATGCTTTGGTGGTGTTTCCTGCTTGGCAGGGGGTTGGACTGGATGGCCCTTGTGGTCTCTTCCAACTCTATGATTCTATGACTTACTTCCAATTTAATTGTTGTTGTTTACCGGTAGTCGTTTAGTCGTGTCAGACTCTTCATGACCCCATGGACCAGAGCACGCCAGGCACTCCTGTCTTCCACTGCCTCCCGCAGTTTGGTCAGACTCATGTTCGTAGCTTTGAGAACACTGTCCAGCCATCTCGTCCTCTGTCGTCCCCTTCTCCTTGTGCCCTCCATCTTTCCCAACATCAGGGTCTTTTCCAGGGAGTCTTGTCTTCTCATGAGGTGGCCAAAGTATTGGAGCCTCAGTTTCAGGATCTGTCCTTCCAGTGAGCACTCAGGAGTGGTTCCCCAAATACATGCTTGGGCCAAGGGGAGATGCAGGGCCCGGAAAGGTTAAGGACTCATGGACTGGAAGACCCTGAGAAATCAGGGCTGGATGGGGCAAGTTACACAATACTGAGCATTCTCAGTTCTTAGCCATGGATGCAAATCCAGACCTGGCCATGGCAGCAACCAAAATCTATTGCCTTCTGACAGCTGCTCATTTTCAATAACTGAAATGTCTGAGAGTACTGTACTAATCCTTCTAGAAACCTGTAACAAGCTCCTTGAAAAACACTGATAAAAACTAATGATTATTGCTTTTTAATGTTTTCAGGGGGACCCAGGTGGCGCTGTGGGTTAAAGTCTAGGGCTTGTTGATCAGAAGGTCAGCGGTTTGAATCCCTGCAACAGGGTGAGCTCCCGTTGCTCGGTCCCAGCTCCTGCCCACCTAGCACATCAAAGTGCAAGTAGATAAATAGGTATCGTTCCGGCGGGAAGGTAAACGGTGTTTCCGTGTGCTACTCTGGTTCACCAGAAGCAGCTTTGTCATGCTGGCCACATGACCCGGAAGCTGTCTGCGGACAAACGCCAGCTCCCTCGGCCTATAGAGCAAGAGGAGCGCCGCAACCCCAGAGTCGGACACGACTGGACCTGATGGTCAAGGGCCCCTTTACCTTTACCTTTAATGTTTTCAGCATTAACTCATTTTACTTTCGTTTGCAAATGTTGCCCACTACTTGGCCTACAGTGTGGTTGGGGAGCGTATTGGGTAAATTGTCTGCAGTGAGAAGTTGAATATTTTACTGCATAAATAAAATCCCTGGATGTTATCTGGTCGTAGTTGCCTATAGAGAAATACAAACTCAAGTGTTTCTTCCATAACATTTAAATTCTGGTTATGAGCTGGAACCCAAACGCATCCCCCCTCAGAGGCGATGAATACAGTTGATTAACTGCAAGTTATGGAAAAATGCAAAGCCATTTGCATTTCTGTATGTGCTTTGACAAAAAGGGTCCAATTGTTTCCTTGTAAAGAATTTTATGAAGACAGTCAATCAGCAGTGAAATCCAGAGTCTTAAAATCTTGGTAGGAAAAAATGTTTAATTTTCTGACCTTTAAGACAATGGCTTGCATTTTGAAAGGGGAGCCTGGATCCCTTCTTTCCAAACAGATTTTGAAAAGATGTAACCCTCCTTTTCTTCTAAAATGCTCCCCTAAATATAATTTTCGCACAATAAATCAGAAGCAGTTCTGCCACCAGGAGGAGGACTGACCACCAGGAGGAGAAGTGGCCATAGATTTGGGTTTTGTTTGGGACAGCAGAAGAAGATGGATCTGACCTACAGAGCGTAACAATATACTGGGAAAGTTGTCTACTCTGCCTTTGCTTATTGCGAGGCAGAGGATTGAGGAAGCAGAACATCTTGGACCAAACTTGTTTACCACAGGTACAGCTTTTCTGGCACATTGATTGATTGATTGATTGATTGATTGATTGATTATTTAATTAAAAAGTGTACCACATATTTGCTGTTGTAAAGAGTGGTATTTACAGCTTGGGCTCACGTTCATTACAAGTGTGTTGATATTCAGTGTTTGCAAAATGGTAAATACTAATAAGATCTATGGGCATTCTCTCTGACCCCCCCCCCCCACAAACTGTGGTGCAGCAAGTGAACACAAGGAGTAGGGTATTTACAGCAGCAACATTGATGTTAGCCATTTTTAATGTCTTTAAATAAAACACACAACACTTTGATGACGACGATGATGATGAAATAGACACAGAAGCTTCAATGGGACTCAGGGTTGCAATAGGTCTGGAACCTAAGGGTCTGCCATAGGCATTAACAGTATTCATTCTACTGCTTCCAGAAGGGAGAATACATGAGCTAGCAGAAGTACTAAGCTGGGTGCCCTATAAATAGTAGCAGTCAGTGCAGCATAGGCTGAACAGAAGAAAATTATCTACTGGTGCTGTAATTGATTAATGTAACCACTCCTGGAAAAATATCGAGTGCAGGTGCATGAAGGCAGACACACAAAATACTATTTCCTGACCGGAGTAAAATAACAGGGATTTGTGCAGGATTTGTCCTGCAGCCATGCAGAGATGACTCAGAAGAAATGAAAATCCATTAGCACATCATCACTGATCAAAAAGATAGGAGCACACAGCAAGACGGGTTGTTTTCTATGCTTCTGCTGGCAGCAGAGCTATTTTTAGCTTGACATTTTAAAATGAGTCACCACAAAAATGTTAAGGTAAACCTTTCATTTTTAATGCCTCTTACCTTGTTGAGCTACAGGTGCACATAATATAATATAATAATATAATACAGTGATGGCGAACCTATGACACGTGTGTCAGATGTGACACGCAGAGCCCTCAATGCTGGCACGTGCCCCATCAGTTCACGCTGTTGTTGTTGGTTTCCCCCCCCCCCATTTGTTCTCCCGCTCCTCCTACAGCTTGTCTCTGTTATTGCTGGTAGCCAGAAATTGGTTTTTAACCCTTTCTGTACTGTTTTTTTTTCTGGCGCTTTGGCAGACTATGATTGGGTGTAACAGCGTTCGTTTTTTAACCTGTTCTGTGCTGGGTTTTTTGGTGCTTTGGCAGACTATGTCGGTGCTGCGTGTTAGTTCCAGCGAAGGTATTATTTGTCATTTATTTCTGTTCTCTTTTCCCCCAAAAAAGCGCAGCAGCTTTGGGGCATCCCCCCCCCAAAAGCAAAGCAACTTTTGCACACACACACCCCCAAAAAAACCTCCAAAACTTTGGTTAGCAGCTCTGCTCAAAAAGCTCAACAACTTTGGGCAGTTTGTGATAAATAAGGGATTTTTGGTTTGGTTTGGTTAAATAATTAGGTTTTGGTTTATTAAATACAGTTATATATTACAATTATACTGTATATTTTTGTTATTTAAACTAGAAATATCGTGAAATTATGGTGTTTTTTTCTCGAAGTGACACACCACCCGAGTTATGCTCGTTTTTTTGGCGAATTTTGACACACCAAACTCAAAAGGTTGCCCATCACTGATATAATATAATATATAATACACACACACGCACACACACACGCACACACTGTTCTGACTGTGCTTTGCAGTATTGCCAAGCAAAAACCACCTATTAAAAATTGTTTACTGTTGACTGGAGAAGCTGGCAGTAGATATAAAAAGGGCATTAGGGATACCCCATGAGATCAAAAGAGATATTGCTGAATTGTAAATCCAAACATGCATGTAACACTAATCAGAATGTATTGGGAGAGGGATTAGTGGCAGCTGAATCCGTTCGAAAATGGCATTCAGTTTAACTGCTTACAAAAGAGGAAAGGAATAAAATGACTTCTGAGATTTTTCTTCCTCTTAGTAGAGAAACTGTGCCCTTTATACATTAAATATTTCTGATTCAGTTAATAGGCAGGAAAAGTTATAGGCGGTGGACTGGGTCACCCTTGGGTCTTTTGACACATTACAGCTGCTACAGGAATGCCAGTTTCAGCCGCTTCATGTAGTACCTGCTATCGTGTAATATGGGCAAAGGGGCATCTCATCTGTGGTTGAGATCCACGAGCCCCCAGGGGATTGTCAGAAGCTTATCAATCGAACAGAAAGAAAGATTTGTAGTGCTCTCCTGTGGTTTTTTGTTTTTCTCTCTGACCTATGAAGCTGTTCTCAGGTCCAATGGCATTTTAGATTCAGAATCAAGAATCAAGAGCGGAGGTGGTAGAAGGCCTGGAGGGGAAAGTCCAGCTGGAGAAGGTTCTTTGCCTGCCTGCTTCTCTCCCTTGCAATCATCCCCATTGAGAGGTTGGTGGCAGATGGCTCAGTGGGCAGGGGAAGTCAAGCTCGGGGTAGTATTTGCCTGCCTCTCTCCCTCTCCTACGAATGCCTTCTAAGTATTCTCATGGATACAAGAGAACTATTGCTGCAATGGGTAAAACGGCCCTTGTGATTGTTATTTGTCTTTTTTTTTTTTAAGGGTCTTCAACTTCCCCAAACCCGAGCTTGGACATGGGGTAAACATCAAAATCAAAAAAGCAAGGTGGCATCCTAACAGGAAGAAAGCGGAAAATGTGTTGGCAATTTAGAAGCTGCCCCCCCCCAAAAAACCCTTGGTAGATAGTCTTTAGGCAGGGACCAGCAAACTTTTTCAGCAGGGGACCAGTCCACTGTCCCTCAGACTTTGTGGGGGGCCAAACTATATTTTTGGGGGGATGATGCAAGAGCACCACGAGCCCCAGTGGCTGCTCACCTGTGTCTTGCGAGCGGCAGGGACTGGCAGCAGCCAGTGTGAAAGGGCTCCGGAGAGGGGCTGTTTAAAATGGCGCCCGCTCAAGCACACCAACAAAGCCCAGCCCCCTTCCTCCTCTAGGCAGGGCAAGGA